>NW_027602186.1:0-45716 GCF_053455715.1 Rhinoraja longicauda | reverse complement strand
ACTGATTCGGCTGATTACCGCAAAACGATAAACCGTGGCGCCACAATTTTTTAAGTTACTGAGGTTTAAAAGTCAAAATATTTTTTCTCTCAGTTATTTCGGTTGATTTCGGAAACAACGGTGAAAGTAGCGACACGATTTTTGCACCGCCTTAATCACCACGCTGAACACTGCTTGAAAATCATTTTTTATTTGATTCGGTCTCGTATTGTTTAAGTTACAGAGGTTTTAGTAAAAAAATAATAAACAAAAACCGTTTCTTCAATTGCCTTCAGCGTGTGACGTCAAAAAAATTCGCCCAACCCCCCTCCTACTGATTTATTGAAGCCTTTCAGCGTGGCACCTCTCCTCTCTCCCCTTGCTTCTCTCCTCTCTCCCAAAATGATGCTAAGAGTATGTCTGGGGGAGAGAAAATGGGGGGGAAATGAGAATGGGGACCGGGGAGTGGGACTCCGCCCAAGGGGAGGGTGTGGGGAGAGTAAGAGTGGGGCTGGGGGAGGATAAAATGGGGGGTGTGGGGACGGGCCCAACGGGCCCGCTTTGAACGGGCACACTTGTTCTAGTATATATATATATATATATATATATATATATATGTGTGTGTGTGTGTGTGTGTGTGTGTGTGTGTGTGTGTATAAATATATATATATATATATATATATATATATATATATATATATATATATATATATATATACACACGCACACATACATAGATATATGTACACTCACATACAAACATGCACACAGACACCCCCCCCCCCCCCCACACACACACACATACCAGGTCTCACTTAAACATATATAATTATGATAGGAATCGATGGGATAGAAAGTCAGCAAATATTCGACCTTGGAAAGGACATGAGTACCTGAGGTGAGAGGCTCAAAGTTTAAAGGAGGTACGTGGGGAAGTTTTTTTGGAGAGAGTGGTGGGTGCCTGTAGGCATTGCCATCGATTCTGGTGGCCAGATCTGTAAGTATGGCGTGCAAGAGGCTTTAGATAGGCACATTGATATACATGGGCAATTCATCATTACATTGCTGCAGGAAACAGAGAATGCATGTCGACTAAGAAATGGAAGTTCGTATTTATAATTTGTATTTTTTTCTTTAATTTAATAATAACATATCTATTTGATAGAATATCCGACGGTGTTGGCAGTTGTTACGCAATTCCAGAATTGGCAGTTGTAAAGGCGACCTGGCCAACATTGTTTGTTTTAATCACCAAATACTAATCCCAATTGATTTGCCTTGATTAGTCGTCACATGATTTCTCTGGAGAATCAGCTGCTAACTTTAAAAGCAAACGACCTATCAGACCACTGACAGGAAGCGTCGATTATCTCTAGGCATGAAACCCCCGGTTCTCAACCAGGTAGAAAACATTTTAGACAATAGACAATAGACAATAGACAATAGGTGCAGGAGTAGGCCATTCAGCCCTTCGAGCCAGCACCGCCATTCAATGCGATCATGGCTGATCACTCTCAATCAGTACCCCGTTCCTGCCTTCTCCCCATACCCCCTCACTCCGCTATCCTTAAGAGCTCTATCCAGCTCTCTCTACCCTATCCTTGTCGTTATTGGTGTTCCCGGTAAGCCGCTTATTTTTCCCTGCCGATGTTTCGCTGTCTAGACTTTACTGTTAAAAATACGTATGCTCTTATTTATTGCTTGATTAAATAATCCAACTATTCACACCGAAGATCTAAACGACTCAATCGAATCCATTGTCAGTGGATGCAGTGCCATTTAGACATGTACGTGGATAGGTAGGGATCGGAGCGAAGTGGCGAATTTCGAACGCGGCAAATTCGGTCCATCAAGTCAGTGTCGCGGGCAGTTGCAATCTGATTCACCGGCTGATTTTCTTTAGACATGCTTTACCCAATTTTCCAAAAGCTTATGCCAGAAGCCGATTCCCTAGCAACAACGCATATTGACATGTAATGGACAAGTTATCGACCAGCCAGCAGTATTTCGCTGGTAGAAGAACACTGGAGTACCGGGCATAGGTCGTACAGGTTCCGCATCACAGCGCCAAAGACCGCGTTTGATCCTGACCTCGGGCGTTTCATGGGTGGAATTGATACATTCTCCTTGGGCCAACGTTGACTCATTGGTCAATTCTAGTTTCTTCCGCATCCCAATGATCGGGGAGCTCTAGATTTTCCCGTAAAGCGTGATACTTTGTGGCGAACTGGATTCTGTAATTTGCTTCTAGTCAGCTGGGAGTGGATGCAATTGCTGGATCAAGTAAAACCTGTTTGAGCGACAGGCCGCGGCGCGCCGGGTGACTGTTACCACACTGGCTCAATCAACCAGTCACGGAGGCATACCAACGTGAATATAGGAGGCTGTGCAAACTCCACACAAACAACTCCAGTGACCAGTATTCAACCTGGGTCGCTGCAGCTGTCAGGAAGCAGCGCCACTGCTGTACATTTGCCTTGAGGGGAACAGCTGATAAAAATCTAACGCTTTGTAACGTAAATGGGGTAGAAAGTGAATCTGGAATTTGTTATTTGAATGCTATATTTCCGTTCACACGGGCATCGCGAAATGAATCTGTGATTGATACCGAGGAATATAAGCCTGGCCATTCCTCTTACCGTAGAGATGTGTGCAAAACATCTCGATGCACCACACATCTATATTCAATATATGTGAAATGGGCGATCATCAAAGGCACAACGGTTTAATGTTGACCCAGCGGTCCGCCGAGAGGTGTAAAGTTTAAACATAAGGTATGGTACCGGGCTGCGATAAGTAAATTACCCTATATTCCTGACACTTCACATTCCTCTGTAGTCAAGCAAATGGAATCACATGTCATTTGAATCGACTACACCCATCAGACTTCTAAAAAATCGTCCTTCAGTAAGATGTGAGTTTGGAAGTCCAGTTATGTTATTCGACGCAGGATTTTGTTCATTATTAGTTTGCGAAGTGCATCGATAGGATTTAGTTTACGGAACAAAAAGTGAAGTTCTCTTGGAACAATGAATGTTAGTGAATTTAATTTTGTGTTTCTACAGCTAACGTGTTGGCAATCGTCATCCTCTCCCGGAGAAAGTGTGGTCTCTCCAAATGTATCACCCTCTATCTGATATCCATGGCCGTAGCTGATTTAATTGTACTGATATTCGAGGTAATTCTCTCTGAAATTTCTGATGGCTATTTTCCATTTTCATTCCTCAACTTATCTCACATTTGTAAGCTACGCATTTTCTTTAATTGTGTTTCCATTGATTGGTCTGTCTGGTTAACCGTGACTTTCACTTTCGATCGATTTGTCACTATTTGTAACCAGAATTTACGAGCAAAATATTGCACTGAGAAAACTGCGGCTGTGGTGATAGGAGTGACGTGTTCCTTAAGTATTATTCAAAATATTCCAGTGTATCTTTTCCTCATACCTCTATACAATATTGACAACGTGGCGTGGTACTGTTGGATAACATCAGACGTCTACACCACACCAATATGGGTAGCACTTTCGATGATCGAAACGATTTTAACCCCAGTTGTACCAATGTTACTGATTATTCTCCTCAACGCGCTGACAATCAAGCACATTATACACGCCAATAGAGTGAGGAGCGGTCTCCGACGGAACAAAAAGGCCGAGAGCGGCGCAGATCAAGAGGTGGAGAACCGAAGGAAGTCCATCGTTCTATTGTTGGCCATATCCGGTTAACTTTGTACTACTTTGGATGGTGACCTTCGTGTGTTTCATGAGTGTATATTTCTTAGACGTTCATCTTTTAGGTTCAGATAACAACGACCCATTTACAATTGCAGAACAGTCCGGATATATGCTGAGAGCTCTGAGTGCTTGCACCAACACGTTTATTTATGGGGTGTCCCAGAACAAATTCAGGGAAGAATTAAAACATGTGATTAAAAGCCCATTCGTTTTCTTTTGCAATTCAATAAAGTCTATTTAATATCACGGTGAAACAGCAAGTTCTTTACAAAATTACGTTTACTTCTACATTGTGTTATTGCATTTTCTTTTCTGAGGTGCGGTTGGAAACAAGCAGTCAATGCCGACCGTCAGAGTATTCCTTCAATCACTTTCCCCAACGCACGCCCATTCAATGTACGGCGGACAGGTCGGTGGGCTCCAATACCAACGATGAGACTCGATCGGTGAGACCGACATCGGGCAGAGCATAGTAATTGGTGACTCCATTGTCCGAGGTGCGGACAGGAGATTCTGTGGTGGCAGGCGAGACTCAAGGATGGTCTGATGCCTCGCTGATGCCAGGGTTCAAGATGTCACGGACCGACTTCAGGACATCCTCGAGAGGGAAGGTGAACAGCCAGAAGTAGTTGTGCACGTGTCCACCAACGACGTCGGTAGGAAGAGGAAGGAGGGTTTGCAACGTGAGTTTATAGAGTTAGGAAGAAGAGTGAAAAGCAGGACGTGCTGGTGAAGGCTGGTGAAGGCTGGAACAGGGAGATAGGGGATAATCGCAGGGATTTTGATTTATAGACCATTGCGATGTCTTCCGGGGTAGGGGTGACCAGTACAAGAGGGACAGGTTACACCTTAACTGGAGGGGGACCAACGTTCTGGCAGGCAGGTGTGCTCGTACTACACGTTTGGGTTTAAACTAAATAGTGCGGGGGGGGGGAGGGGTTGACAAACTGGGAATATAAAGATGGAGTTAAACGGGAAGTGATTACAGGAAAAGTTGCAAAAGACTCCCGAATTAATGGTAAGGAAAGTTCGAGAAGGGATAAGAAAGTAAGGTCAGGGCCAGTAGTGACCGGTATGAGATGGGAGGTGAATACCGAAGGTAACGTTTTGTGTTTGAATGTGCGAGGTATAAAAAATAAAGAGGATGATCTTGAGACTCAGTTAGATATTGGCAAGTATGATGTTGTGGGAATCACTGAGACATGGCTACAAGAGGACCAGGGCTGGGAGCTGAATATTCAGGGGTACACAACGTACAGAAAAAACAGGCAGGTGGGGAGAGGGGGTGGGGGTCCCTCTGTTGGTAAGGAATGATATTCAGTCCCTAGCAAGGGACATAGAATCAGGAGATGTAGAATCAGTATGGACAGAACTGAGGAATTGTAATGGAAAAAGACCATAATGGGCGTTATCTAGTGGCCCCCAAACAATAGTCTGGATATTGGGTGTAAGTTTAATCAAGAATTAAAATTGGCATGTCGCAAAGCTAATGGTACAGTGGCTATGGGAGATTCCAACATGCAGGTAGACTGGGAAAATCAGCTTGGTAATGAAGCTCAAGTAAGGGATTTTGTGGAGTGCCTGCGAGATGGATTCTTAGAGCAGCTTAGACAATAGCCAAGAGACAATAGGTGCAGGAGTAGGCCACGACTGATCTTTCACAATCAGTTCCAGCCTTCTCCCCATACCACCTGACTCCGCTATCTTTACGAGCTCTATCTAGCTCTCTCTCTCTTGAAAGCATCCAGAGAATTGGCCTCCACTGCCTTCTGAGACAGAGAGATCCACAGATTACAACACTCTGACTGAAAATGTTTTTCCTCATCTCCGTTCTAAATGGCCTACCACTTATTCTTAAATTGTGGTCCCTGTTTCTGGACTCCCCCAAAATTGGGAACATGTTTCCTGCCTCAAACGTGTCCAATCCCTTAATAAACTTATGTTTGAATAAGATCCCCTCTCATACGTCTAAATTCCAGTGTATACAAGCATAGTCGCTCCAGTCTTTCACCATACGAACGTCCCGCCATTCCGGTAATTAACGTTGTGATCCTGCGCTGCACGCCCTCAATAGCAAAAATAGCCTTCCTCAAATTTCGAGACCAGAACTGCGCACAGTACTCCAGGTGCGGTCTCGCTAGGGCCCTGCACAAATGCAGAAGGACCTCTTTGCTCCTATACTCAACTCCTCTTGTCATGAAGGCCAACATTCCATTGGCTTTCTTCACTGCCTGCTGCATGCTTCCATTCAGTGAGTGATGCACTGAGACACCCAGATCTCGTTGTCCGTCCCCTTTTCCTAACTTGACACCATTCAGATAATAATCTGCCTTCCTATTCTTATTCCTATATTCCTATTCTTACCACCAAAGTGGATAACCTCACACGTATCCACATTAAACTGCATCTGCCATGCATCCGCCCACTCACACAACCTTTCCAAGTCACCCTGCAACCTCATAGCATCTTCCTCACAGTTCACACTGCCACCCAGCTTTGTGTCATCTGCAAATTTGGTAATATTACTTTGAATCCCTTCATCCAAGTCATTAATGTATATTGTAAAAGCTGCAGTCCCAGTACCGAGCCTTGCGGTACCCCACTAGTTACTGCCTGCCATTCTGAAAGGGACCCATTTATCCCCACGCTTTGCTTTTTGTCTGCCAACCAATTTTCTATCCATGTCAGTACTCTACCCCCAATACAACGTGCTATAATTTGTCCTACTAACCTCCAATGTGGGACCTTGTCGAAGGCTTTTTGAAAGTCAAGGTACACTACATCCACCGGCTCTCCCCTGTCCATTTTCCTAGTTACATACTCCAAAAATTCCAGAAGATTAGTAAATCCATGCTGACTCGAAACGACCCTGTTACTGCTATCCAAATGCTCCGCAATTTCGTTTTTTATAATTCAATCCAACATCTTCCCCACCTCCGATGTATAACTGGTCTATAATTTCGTGTTTTCTCTCTCTCTCCTTTCTTAAAAAGTGGGATAACATTAGCTACCCTCCAATCCACAGGAACTGAACCTGAATCTATAGAACGTAGGAAAAAGATCACCAATGCGTCCATGATTTTTAGAGCCACCTCCTTAACTAACCTGGGATGCAGACCATCAGGCCCTGGGGATTTATCAGCCTTCAGTCCAATCAATCTACCTAACACCATTTCTTGCCTAACTATTTTTTCCTCTTCACGCACCTAAAGAAACTATTACTATCCTCCTTTATATTATTGGGTAGCTTACCTTCGTACCACATCTTTTCTCCCCGTATTGCCTTTTAAGTTATCTTCTGTTGCTCTTTAAACGAGTCCCAATCCTCTGGCTTCCCGCTCTTCTTTTCTTTACTATGTTATACCTCTTCTCTTTTATTATTATGCTGTCCTTGACTTCCCTTGTCAGCCATGGGTGCCTCTTACTCCCCTCAGAATATTTCCTCCTCTTTGGGATGAATTGATCCTGCACCTTCTGCATTATTCCCAGGAATACCTGCTGTTCCACCGTCTTCCCTGCTCGGGTCTCTTTCCAGTCAAATATGGCCATCTCCTCCCTCATGGCTCTATAAACCCCTTTGCTATACTGTAATACTGACACTTCCGATTTTCCCTTCTCCCTCTCAATTTGTAGATTAAAACGTATCATATTATGATCACTGCCTCCTAATGGCTCTTTTACCTCGAGTTCCCTTATCAAATCAGGTTCATCACACAACACTAAATCCAGAATCCAGAATCAACACTAAATCCGGAATCAACACTAAATCCAGTACAAGCTATTCTAAGAATCCATCTCGGAGGCCCTCCACAAACTCCCTTTCCTGGGGTCCTGTACCAACCTGATTTTCCCAGTCTACCTGCATGCTGAAATCTCCCATAACCACCGTAGCATTACATTTGCGACATGCCAATTTTAATTCTTGATTCAACTTGCACCATGTCTCTGGAATTTTCACAACATCATACTTGCCAATGTCCAACTGAGCCGCAAGCTCATCCACTTTATTTTTGATACGTCGTGCATTCAAATACAACACTTGGACTTCGGTATTCACCTCCCCTCTCACAGCGGTGACCATTGGCCCTGACCTTACTCTCTTATCCCATCTTGAACTTTCCTTCCCATTTATTCGAGCCTCTTTTGCAATTTTTCCTGTATTCGCTTCCCCTTTAACTCCATCTTTAATCTTATAATTTGTCAACCCCTCCCCCCACCACTTAGTTTAAAGACACACGTGTAGCACTAGCAAACCTGCCTGCCAGAGCGTTGATCACCCTGCTGTTATGGAGTAACCCGTCCCTTTTGTACAGGTCACCTCTACCCCAGAAGAGATCCCAGTGGTCTAGAAATCTAAATCCCTGCTCCCTGCACCAGCCCCACAGCCGTGCATTCATATCCCCTATCTCCCTGTTCCTGCCCTCACTAGAACCAGGTACAGGAAGCAATCCAGAGATAACCCCCCGCGAAGTCCTTCTTCCTAACTCTTTAAACTCACGTTGCCGTACCTCCTTCCTCTTCCTCCGACGTCGTTTGTGCCCACTACGTCCGGCTGATCGCCTTCACTCACTAGGATGTTCTGAAGCTGGTCCGTGACATCTTGAACCCTGGCCCAGCGAGGCAACATACCACCCTCAAGTCCCGCCTGCCGCCACAGAATATACTGTCCGCACCTCGGACAATAGAGTCACAAACTACTATGGCTCTGCCCGACGTTAGTCTCCTCGGTCGAGTACCCTTGCCAGGATTGGAACCACCGACCTGTCCACCGCTCGGACTGGAAGCGTCTTCTGCCCCGACAGCTCCCAAGAAGGCGTACCTGTTGGTATTAGGCACAGCCACCGGGGTCTCCTGTAGTCCATGTTTACTCCCCTTTGTCACGGTCTCCCACCTTCGCTTGACCTGGATCCTTGGCGTGACAACCTCACAGTGGGTCATGTCCAGGAAACTCTCGTATTCCCGGATGGCCCTGGGGTCATCCAGCTGCTTCTCCACCTGACATCAGTGGTGGGAAAGGTGCTGGAGTCAATTATAAACGAAGAAATTGCGGAACTTTTGATGGCTGCAACAGGATCGTTCGGAGTCAGCATGGATTTACGAAGGGGAAACCATTGACTTATCTTCTGTAATTTTTTGAGCATGTAACTAGAAAAATGGACAAGGGAGATCCAGTGGATGTATTGTGCTAGGACTTTCAGAAAGTCTTTGATAAGATCCCACAGGGGAGATTAGTGGGCCAAATTAGAGCACATGGTATTGGGGGTAGGGGACTGACATGGTTAGAAAATTGGTTGGCAGACAGGAAACAAAGAGTACTGATTTACGGTCCCTTTCAGAAAGGCAGGCTGTGACGAGGTAGGCCCAGCACGGCTCGGTGCTGGGACCGCAGCTATTGAAAATTGGTTGACAGACAGAAAGCAAAGAGTGGGGATAAATGGGTCCCTTTCAGATTGGCAGGCAGTAACTCGTGGGGTACCGCAAGGCTCGGTGCTGGGACCGCATCTATTTACAATATACATTAATGACTTGGATGAAGGGATTAAAAGTACCATTAGCAAATTTGCCGATGACACAAAGCTGGGTGGCAGTGTGAACTGTGAGCAGGATGCTATGAGGATGCAAGGTGACTTGGACAGGTTGTGTGAGTGGGCAGGTGCACGGCAGATGCAATTTAATGCGGATAAATGTGAGGTTATCCACTTTGGTGGTAAGAACATGAAGGCAAATTATTATCTGTATGGCATCAAGTTAGGAAAAGGGGAAGTACAAAGAGATCTGGGTGTCCTTGTTCATCAGTCACTGAAAGTAAGCATGCTGGTAGAGCAGGCAGTGAAGAAAGCTAATGGCTTGTTGGCCTTCATGACAGAGGAGGTTAGTATAGAAACAAATAGGTCTTTCTGCAGTTGTACAGGGCCCTACTCCAAATTTGAGGAACGATATTCTTGCTATTGAGGGGGTGGTTAATTCCCGGAATGGCGGGACTGTCGTATTTTTGAAAGACTGGAGCGAATGGGGTTGTACACATTGGAATTTAGAAGGATGAGAAGGGATCTTATTGAAACATATAAGATTATTAAGGGATTGGACACGATAGAGGCAGGAAACATGTTCCCAATGTTGAAGGAGGCCAGAACCAGGGCCATAGTTTAAGAATAAGGGGTAGGCCATTTAGAACGGAGATGAGGGAAAACCTTTTCAGTCAGAGAGTTGTAAATCTGTGGAATTATCTGCCGCAGTGGGCAGTGGAGGCCAATTCCCTTGATGCTTTCAAGAGAGAGTGAGATAGAGCTCTTAATGATAGCAGAGTCAGGGGGTATGGGGAGATGGCAGGACGGGTACTGATTGAGAATGATCAGCCATGATCACATTGAATGGCGATGATGGCTAGAAGGGCCGAATGGCCTACTCCTGCACCTATTGTCTATTGTCTATTACCCCTTGGAATTGCACTCTAATTACCGCGAATGCTACAATAGCCCCGATACACCTTGACGGCATCATAGAGGAAATTTACGCTGTTACCTAATAACGTCCTTGGGACGTCGAAGTGATCTGGAGTCTCCGAGATTAATCCCCGCGGTGGCAGGGAGAACATGCGAAATCCACACAGCATCAGAGGTCAGGGGAGGAAGGGGTAGTCGGCAGGTGCATCATTTACAGGCAAATAAGGCGGTCATTACACAATTATGGCATTGTCTCTTAACTATTGAATAGACACCTGACTGACGGGTAAGATACTGTAGTTGAACACAAAGACCCGCAAATGCTCATTAGCAACACAAAAAGGCACAAAGTGCTTCAGCGACTCAGCGGGTTAGGCAGTAACTCTGTGAACATAGATGGCTTACGTAATAACCGAAGATTGACACAAAATGCTGAAGTAATTCAACGGGTCCGGCGGCATCCATAATTCAATAAAGTGTTTTTAATGTCACAGTGAAACTGGAAATTATTTTCGAAATTACCTCGTGTTCTAGTTTATATTATTGCATCTAACGTTCCGAGATACCATTCGCACCATCGAGTCAATACGACTGTCATTGTAATCTTTGCAGCCCCCTTGCCCTCCGCACGCCTGCTCAATGTATCCCCTTACATGCCACTCAAATGCCACTAACGCCCCAGCAACCCAACTGTTTTACGACCATATCATGGAGGCCATTTACTCCATCAGCCAATTTGCGTCTTTGGGACGTGGAGGGGCAATGGTGCCCAGGGGATAAATCCCCGCGGTAGCAGGAAGATACATGCGGAATTCACACAGCATCAGAAACAGTCAGAAGTAGGAATCTGCAGATACATTATCTACAATAGATAGACACAAAATCCCGTAGTAACTCAGCGGGACAGGCAGCATCTCTGAAGGGAAGGAATGGGTGACGTTTCGGTTCGCGACCCTTCTTCTGACGAGCAGATGTTGATATCAGGTAAATGACACGTGTAGTGGAGTAAATCAGCAGGTCAGGCAGCATCTCTGGGGAACAGGGATGAGTGACGTAATAACAAGGATCTTCATGTGTTGGTTTATGCCGAAGACAGGAGAAGCCTCAATAGTGCAGAGAAGCCTCAATAGTGCAGGTATTGGGAGCAGCTATGGCAGCCTCAGAGAACTTATTGGCAGTTGAATATTTGCTGTACCGAGAGCAACGAACAGGGAGATGAGAATTGGTGAGAGTGAAGGACAGAGATGCATCAAATATAACACCTGACTGGCACGCATCAATTATTTCCATATTGTAGATTGAAAAACCAGACGATAACACTAGGTCGAGTGTATGGCATAGCTTGTGAGCAGGACCCGTGGTAAGTAGAGTCAGATTGAAAGACTCAACCAGATGTATAAATTCACTTACAAGAAGCTTAGCAGGACAGCATACATGAATATTAAAATCACCAAGAATCAGGACACGATCAAAGTTGGGCACAGTGTTAGGGATGAAATCAGCAAATGAAGTGATAAAGTCTTTATGCACTTTTGGTGGGCGGTACATAAGAACAATTACGAGGGAATAGACCAGGCCTACTTTACTTCATTGCACCTTGAAGCTGGAAAAATGATGAGAGTTCAGTAGGCGGCAGTTAAAATGTTTTTTAAACACAGCGGCGAGGCCCCCACCGAGCCCGGAGAGCCTAGACGAGCTAAAAAGGTTACAGTCATCAGGACAGAGTTCAACAAGTGAAGCAAGCTCATCAGAGTTAAGCCAGGTTTTTGTCACCAGTAAGGTCCAATCCACGGGAGGTGAAACTGTCATTGAGGATAAAAGTCTTATTGGATAAGGATCTCGCGTTGATCAGAGCCACCTTGACTGGGATAGCAGGAACGTTGTAATCCGGTAACGGCTCCCACGCCAGGGGCCGGAGGTTCATGGAAACCACGCCACTGCGCCTCACAGATAGCTTGGCTGGGAGCCGGCAGACCAGCGGTCCGGTGTCCAGGTGCGTGTCCCGGATAATCGGTCGGAGAAAGGCGTACCTGATCTCGAGGGAGCGCCGATGGATGGAACGACACGGCCGACCGGATCCACATTCGCAGAGCTGAAAGAGGTAGGCCGGTGTTGAGCAAGAGCGGGCGAGATTTTTCCGTTTCGCCGAAGCACCCGCGTGTTTAGTTCACCTCCTAGCAAGTTTCCTTCGGCGATAGCCGCAGGGCCGGGCCCATACACCTTCAGGTAGTTGGGGAAATAGAGAGCGATGAAAGACTCTTTGTCCGGGACCCCGGGTGTAGAAGTCCATGACAGAGGCTCGAATATTCAGTAGCGTTTGACGCTCGTAGACCATAGTGGCTTGCACATCATGCAAGCACAGAGACACAAACAGAACCAGGGCAAACAGGAGCGGTAACAGGCAACGGCACACAGGCGCGGCCGTCCCCTCTCCCTCCATGAGGAACACACTGACCAACTGACGGGTATTTGACTAACTGTTGAGGCTTTGAATAAACGAATAAAGGGACTTGTTTTAGAAACTCACCACTGCTCATTGAGACGTCTTTGTTTCTCTGCCGTTCTGATCTGTCAGTAACAAGGTAACTGGGCCCTAGTTGAAAGTGCAAGTCAGGGTAGAGTTTAAACAGCAAACTCTCTCAAATATCTTATGGCTGATAACCACTGATGCAGGCAGCATCTTGGGAAACATCGCCTGCTCCTTCTCAAATGCCTGCCCATAGTTCAGAAAATGTAACTATCATAACTATACGCAAAATTGCGAATTGTGTACGCCGCATCCATATTATTCAAAACTTTACCACCTCACAATAATCACCACACAATCGGCTGTAGCTAATAATTTAAACACTGTTAATATTACCACAAACCGTTGGACGTATCTGTAGACGTACTGATCATATTCAATTGGGCTCATATGCGGATGATATATAAAAGCAATAAGGGTGTCAGCACCGATCCTCTTCACAAAGAACCGGACATAGACTAAAAAACACATGTCGCAATAGCCCCGAGAGTGGTGGATGCCCGGGACGCATTACCAGATGTGGAGGTGGAGACAGACGCCATCGTTGCATTGAAGAGGCTTTTGGTTTAGCATGTGGGTATGCATGGAATGGAAAGGTATGGATCTCGTGCAGAAACATGAGATCAGTTTAGTTTGCCATCATGTTCGGCACAGGAAGGTATGATCGAAGGTGTGTTCCTGTACTGGACCTTTCTATGTTCTATGCTTTATAATGAATGGTGGTCCCCCATAGCTAATTAAGCATCAGAGAATAATTGATGTATAGGTCTCGGATCTCTGAAACTGAAAAGCATACGTTGAACAAGAAGACTTGTGCGATGCTTGTCTTCATTAGCAGGGGCATACAATATTGTTTGGATGTTGATTGCTTCACAAATCAGGGAGGATGTTATGGCGGTATTTGAAGATGACATAGTGGAGGGCACGTCAACTGAGGTATTCAGGGTTGAGTTTAAAAAATAAGAATGGTACCATCTCTCTGCTGAGATTAAATTGTAGGCAGTGGGCGATAGAGAATTAGATACGTATATCGATTATGCAAGGATAGAAGAAGCACATGGTAATTGTAGTGCGTGAGGTTAACTTCCCCAATACTGACAGTAACTTAATGCAAGAGGATTAGACGCGTGCAATTTATTAAGTGTATCCAAGGAGATTTCCCTAAAAGGTATGTGGATAGTCCGACGCGAAGAGGGACCATACTGGATCACGTATTGGAAAACAAGTCTGGCCAGGTAAGGTGTTGCGGTAAAAGAGCATGTTGAAGGTAGTGTTCAAAACCCTAAACGTTTTAAGATTGTTCATAATAGGGATAGGTATGCATGAAGAGGGTACTAAATTCGTGTCAAAGTAGTTTACAATGTCATTAGGCAGGAGCAAGGGAGGGTATATTTGGAGCAGTTGTTATTGGGTACGTCCACAGCAGACACGTAGGACTCGTTTAAAGGCCAGCTGATCAAATGGAGGATCCGCATGTTCTAGTAGGGAGGGAGGGGTAAGGACGTCACGTTAAGGGAATGGTGAATAGCCAAAGAGGTTTAAACGTGGTCGCGAAGAAAACGGGAGCGCTTGTTATGTTCAAGAAGATGGCATCTGACGGGGTTTATGAGGAATATAAAGTGTGCATGAGTATTCAATATAACGTACTCAATCGGGCGATTAATACAGCCAAAATGGACCATGAAATATCATTGGGGAATCGGATTAAGAAAACCAACGTTCCTTAGACAATGTTAAAAATAAAAGGGTGGCCTGGGAGGAAGTAGGACTACTGGGAAATGTGATGGTATCTATGCGGAGGGGGAGGATGTAGGTGAGGTGCTAAACGATTAATGTGAATCCGTACTCACGGAGAAGAAGGATTTGGAGGAGAGCGTGATCAATGTGAAGAATCCAAATATGCGGAAGCAGTTTGAGATCGAGAAAGAGGTGGTGCTGAGGCTCTCGAAGAGCAATAAGGTGGATAAATCACCAGGGCCTAATGTGAGATCTGCAAGGTTATTGAAGGAGGCACGGGATGGGGTTTACGGGGGACATGACGAAGATCTTGATTTGTCGGTCAGACAATACCGACATTAGATTTACCCCCGTTTGGATGAACTCTGTCCGGATATATGCTGAGAGCTCCGAGTGCCTGCACCAACACGTTTATTTATGGGGTGTCCCAGAATAAATTCAGGGAGGAACTAAAAAATGTAATTAAGAGCCCATTCGTATTCTTTTCCAATTCAATAAATTGTCTTTAATGTCTCGATGAAAATTGAGAATTTCTTTCGAAATTGCGTTGTCTTCTATGTTATATTATTGCATGTCACTTTCCGAGATACCATTCGCACCATCGAGTCAATGCCGATTGTCAAGTTAATCCTTGCGGCCTCAATCCCCTCTGCAGGCCCATTCAACTTAACCCCTGCTGTATCATGACCGTGTCACGTTTTGAGCCGGAACAGTGAAATCCTGTGTGCCTTACCTGGACCTTTTTATTTCCAACTGCCGACACATCAACCGTCTTGAATTCTCTACTCCACTTACGGATCTCACCCCTTCTGAACGCACAGGCCTACTCTTTCTCAACAACAATCCCGACATTGTTATAAAACCCACCACCAAGGGAGATGCCATTGTAATCAAGCGTGCTGACCTCTACCCAGTTGAGGTAAGGCATCAGCTCTCTGACATCTCCTCATACTTACCCGTCGATCATGACCCCACAGACGAACTCCAGGGTATCATGTCCCATTCAGTTTCTGATCGCGCCGCCTCCGGCGATCTCCCCTCCACAACCTCTGCCCTTATCGTTCCTCAGCCCCACGCTCCCCACATCTATCGCCTGCCCTGAAATCCACAAAGCGGACTGCCCTGACAGACCCATTGTCACTGCCTTCTCCTACCCCGTTGAACCCTTTTCCACGTGCGGAGATTCCATTTATCCTTCGTCTTGAGTCGCTTCACACCTCCGTCAACCACAACTCACACGCCTTTCATCTCTTTAAGAAACATTAAGTATCTAGGCCCCCTTTGCTTCATTTTCACCATGGGCGTCCAATTCCATTTCACCTTCATCCTACACTGAGTCTCAAAGCACTCCGATTCTTCCTCGAGCAGAGACGCATTAAATGTCCCTTTACTCACCCTCTCCGCCGCTGGCGCAATATCTGCACGCCTGGAACAACTTCTCTTTCGACTGCTCTCACTTTCACCAAGTTAATGATAAAGCCACGTGCACTCAAATGGACACTTGCATGCATTTTTGTCGTGTACGTCGAATGGTCGTTGATCCAGGTGTACATTGGCCTAAGCCTCCAAATCGTTCACCGCCTCATCTACAACTGCATCCGGGCCGCCTCCTGCATCTGAACAGTATTAGTCCATTTATCTTCCTTAAATACTATCGTCCACTTTGCCTCCAAATTCCTGACGACTATCCCTCCCACCATCCCGAGTGCCGATGTGATGTGATTCACTGTGATAACATCTTCTGAGTTGATTACCATGCGTCAGCTATTTAGTTTCGTTGCCTTGTTGATGGAGGTAGGTGGAGTGGGATGGTGGTGGGATCAAACTTGATGCCAGGCAAAGTCTGAATGGGGGTACAATTAGGGAAAGATTGAGTCAAATTATTGTGCAGCATAGAATAGAGCCCATCATACACATTTATGCCAAACGTTTCGCCCATCTGCATTGGATCCCTTTGTCAATTTCAAGAGTTTAGAAGGTATACAGGGCAACATAAAATATATCGGCAGCCACAAAAATGGTTCCATGAGTCTGCATTGAGGTTAAGTGAAATCCCAAATCAATTATAAAAACATTTGTTGGAGCATAAGATCATAAGATCATGTGATAGGAGCAGAATTAGGCCATTCGGTCCATCAAGTCTGCGCTATTCAATCGTGGAGTGTCTGGAACGGGCTGTCAGCGATGGTGGTGAAAGCAGATGTGAGAATGACGTGGAAGAAGCTGTTAGATAGCGACATGGATATGAGTGGATAATTCAACATTGATTTGCCGCAGGAAGTAGAGAATGCGAATAGACTAATAAACATATGTTCTTACTTATAATTCTCCATATTTTCTGTAATAGAATAACATAATATCTATTTTCCAGAACAATGCTGGCAGATATTGCGCAATAACATAATTAGCAGTAACCCGACGTGATGATGGTAACTTTGTTTGTTTAACTGACTGACACTAATCCCAATTAATTTGCCTTGATTAGTGGTCATATGATTTATCTGGAGAATATGCTGCTATCTTTAAAAGCAAGCGACCTGTCATACCACTGGCAGGAAACGACGATTGTCTCTGGGCATGGACCTGCCGGTACTCAAACAGGTGGAGAACATTTTCTACCCTATCCTTGTCATTGTTGGTATTCCTGGTAAGTCCTTTATTATTCTGTACCCAAGTTTCGCTCTCTCGTCTTTACTGAATTCAATCTGCAACTGCTAGTGAGCAATGCGAGTCTGGCCACGCCACGCCGCGGACATCTCGATGCGATTTATATTTACACGCAATACTTGTCAACTGCGGTAGTCATTAAACTCTTCTTGTTTTCAAGTTGGTACTGCGTTTTGCCTGCATATGGAAGGTTATAACATAAGGTATGACGCTGGACTGTGATGGGCAAATCTGCCGAGATTCTTTATTCTCCACATTCCTCTGTGAACATGCGAATGGAATTCACGATTGATATATATCCACTAGACCCGTCAGACCTCTTAATAATCGTTCTGCGATAGGCCGCGACTCTGTAAATCCAGCCATGGCCTTGGCCACTACATTGTATTCGCTATTAGTTTGCGAAGTCCATCTTACAGATGTCCGTTCCTGAATCAGAGATGTGTGGGCGACACGAGTAAAAGGGGTAGTTGACAGTCTCATATACTACATTTACTTTCGCTGAACTGTCAAACTGATGTTCTTCTACAATAGTGAATGTTGGTGATTTTAATTTCGTCTTTCCAACAGCTAACCTGATGACAATCGTAATTCTCTCCCGGGGAAAGTGTGGACTCTCCAAGTGTATCTCCCACTATCTGGTATCCATGGCCGTAGCTGATTTAATGGCTCTGATCTTCGAGGTAATTCTCTCCGAGATTTCAGATGGCTATTTTTCTTATTCATTCCTCAACATAACTCAAATTTGTAAACTGAATATTTTCTTCAGTTTCCTTTGCATCGACTGCTCTGTGTGGTTAACGGTGACCTTCACCTTCGATCGATTTTTCACTATATGTACTCAGAATTTAAGAAGAAAATATTGCACAGGGAGAACTGCGGCTTTGGTAATATCGCTGACATGTATCTTCTGTATTATTGAAAATATACCTGTATATTTTGCCTCCGTACCTCGAGAAATAATTGACAACGTCGGCTGGTTCTGTGTCATAACCCCAGACCTCTACACCTCACAGTCTTGGGCAGCATTTTTGACCATCGATACAATTTTAACCCCATTTGTACCAATTTTACTAATCATGCTGCTGAATGCCCTGACAATGACGCACATCTTACACGCCAACAGAGTGAGGAGCGGTCTCCGAGGGAGCACGAAGGACGAGGGCGGCAAGGATCAAGAGGTGGAGAACAGAAGGAAGTCCATCATTCTATTGCTGGCCATATCCGGTAGATTCGTACTACTGTGGATGGTAAACCTCGTGTGCATCTTGAGTGTACACTTCCTCGACGTGGAGCTTTCGACAACAGATGACAACGACCCATTTAACATTGCGGAACAATCCGGATATATGCTAAGTTCTCTGAGTGCTTGCACCAATACGTTTATTTATGGGGTGTCCCAGAAAAGGTTCAGGGCGGAATTTATAAAAGTGATTAAGAGCCCATTCGTTTTAATTTCCAATTCAATAAAGTATTAAATATGATATAAATGTTCAAAGTGAAAATTCGTTTCTAAATCACATTGCCTTCTACGTTATATCATTGCATCTGGCTTTCTGAGATACCATTTGCACCATAGTGTCAATACCGACTGTCAGGGTAATGCTTGCAGTCCATTTTCTCTCCGCACGGTCATTTAATTTATTCCCTAAAACACCACCCAAATGCACACTATTGAACAACCAGCCCAGATGCACCGGGGCGGTATTATAGTGACCATTTGCCCTGTAAACTATTTACGTCTTTGGGACGTGGAAAGTAAGTGGAGTCCCCGAGGGAATTCCTCGCGGTGGCGGGGAGAACATGAGGAACCCACACAGCATCAGAGAACAGGATGGGAAGGAGGAGTCTGTAGGTGCATCATCTAGAGGTAGATAAGTGGTTCATCGCACAAATATGGCATTGTGTGTAAACCACAACATTTTGTTTGCAGAGCTCAGAAATTATAAACACAGATATCGTGGTAGAATTGGCTATAAAGCTAGTTTACCACCGGGTAAATTTCTGTATTTAACCCAACGACCCCTCGGTACTAGTTTACCAAAGAAGACACAAAGTGCTGGAGTAACACAGCAGGTCAGGCAGCATCTCCCTGGGACAGAGATGGGTGAGGTAAGAACAAGGAACTGCTGGTGCTGGTTTATACCGAATGTCGAGACAAAACGCTGAAGTAAATCAGCGGATGAGCCAGCATCATTGCAGAACATTGATAGGCGAAGTTTCGGGTTGGAACCCTTTTTCAGACGAAGGAAGTGTTCCGATCCGCAAAGTCGCTCATCCGTGTTCTCCAGGGAAGCTCTCTGCTTCGCTGAGTTACTCAGCATTTTGTGTCTATCGATAGAGAGGTGACGGTTCTGGTCGGAAACAACTTCACATACAGTAAAGTCCCGTGTGCACCTCTGGTCAGCATGTTGTGGACAGTATTGGCGAGCAGCAGGGGTGATGCTCAACATGATGAATTTCCGCAATCTATGTATTTGATTGCAATCTGCATGCAGTGACAAAAATGCCAGTTTCAGCCTGAGAAATCTGGTACGGTTGCTGCCTCGCAGCGCTAGATATCCCGGTTCGATTCTGAGCTTGAGCTCAGTCGGTTTACAGTTTACAAATTCTCCCTGATAGGGCGTGTATTTGCTCAGTGTGCTCCGGTTTCCACCCACATCCTAAAGCTGTGCGGGCCTTGTTACTTCGTGGGCGTCTGTAAATTGTCCATATTTTGTTGGGATTGGACAATAAAGTAGACAAACATAGAACTAAACACACTCCGAGGCCGGCACCATCGAAGCTGCAGCCGCCGTCAGCCACCGCGACCCCCTCGGCCATTCCCAGGCCGAACTTCCTGACGGCGAAGCTCCACCTAACCGCACAGCATCCCCCGTGGGTCCCAAACCATGCCTGTCCACGCCACTGACGACCTTACCCCCACACTCCGTCCACCGACGGGCCGGTGCCATTGTCCCCACTGTTCCTTCACTCACTAACGGCCACCAGAGGGCCGGATCTGTCGCCTCATATCGGTTCCAGGCCCTGTTCCATGCACAGGGTTCCATGCTGCCGGTCCCAACAACTTCACGTTTATAAGATTTTAAGGTGACAAGTGACAGGAGCTAGATTAGGCCTCCGCCGTTTAATCATGAGTGACTCCCAATGGGTGACTCTCCCAATCCCATTCTTCTGCCTTCTCTCCATTACCTCTGACACCCGTACTATTCAAAAATCTATCTATCTATGTCTTAAAAATATCCGTTGGCCTCCTCCACAGTCTTCTGGGGCAATGAATTCCACAGGTTCTCCACCCACTAATGAAATAAATTCCTCCTCTACCCTTCCTAAAGGAACGTCCTTTAACTCTGGGGCTTTGCCCTTGTGGAAATAGCCACTCCACATCCCCTCTATGCAGGCCTTTCACTATTCGGCAAGTATCAAAAAGGTCTCCCCTCATCCTTCTAAACCCCTCTTACGATTTCCAACAGGGAAGCCCAGTAATGGCTCCACTCGTATATTCTGTACATTCTGTCAGCATATTGCATAAAGTATTTATGCGCAAAAGAGGTCATTGGAATCAAGGCTTGACCAATCCATATACCTAATTACAATCTAGATAGGATGACCTGCATCGAGCCAATTTCGCCCTGAGGGAGTTCAAGATGAAATTGGGCGGCAGAGTGGAGCAGTTGGTAGAGATGCTGCCTCACAGCGTCAGATCCTCAGGTTCAATAATGGCAGCGAGTGCTGTCTGTGTATAGTTTACAGGTTCTTCCTCTCACCGTGTGTAGTCGCGCCTGGTGCCCCGGTTTGCTCCTATTAACGCTAATTAGCGTTTCTAAATCGTCCTTTGTGTTTAAGGACTGGGAGAGCAAGTGGGATAACACCGATTTAATATCACCCCGGGGCTGGTACCACCGCAGCCGTCGCGGCCACCGGCCCCCACCACGACCTGGGACGGTCCTAGGCCGAACTTCCCCGTCTTCGGTTCCAGGCCGGGCCTACTGACGTCGACGCACCGCCGCCCCGCACGGTTATCTCCACCGCTCCCATATCGTGCCAGCCAACGCCATCGACGACCCTTATCTGCAATCCGTCTGCTGGCGCGCCCGCAGTCATTGAGACAGCCGATGCTTGACGCTGCTCCGGCCTCCAGCAGGCGGGAGGCATCAGCTCATACCGGTTCCAGCCTCTGTTCCGTTCGGAGGTTCCACGCTGCCGGTCCCAACAACATCCCGTGGACTGACTCTCCTGCTCAATCTCCTGAGTCGCGCTGTTCCCACTGCCAACAGGGAACCTCAGTAATGGCACCAACTTCACACTACACTTCATCGCACCCCCCTGTCTCAGTCCCCATGATCTCCCCACAGCACCTCACCTTCGATCCCTCGATCCCCCTCCTCCGCTGACCACAACCCTCCCCTTGCCGTCTTTTCACCACCCCCCTGACCACTCTCTTGCGGATGCAGAACCATCGCTCCTCAACAGAAGCTTTAACTTTTTACCCCTGCGCCCACATGTCAATGAGACCCCGCCTCCCTCTTCCCGCCATGATGTAAAGTTGTTTTTAGCGCGCCCCGACGCCCGAACATTCTCTATGGCAGAGCGGGCCTCGCCTCCCAGTGACGCCACATCTTACCCGCTGTGACATTTCTCCTCCACTTGGCCTCATCCCGCGGGACTTCTACCCACTCGGTTTTTGTTATTTAGAACTGCCGCCGCGACATCAATAAGATTGAATTCTGTACACCCCTGGCTCAAGCTGATGTCACTCGTGTCAACGCACTGCTCTCCTTCCTCTCAACCGTAGTCCGTACATTGTGATTTATTCGCCGACAAGTGATATGTGTTTGTAATCTGGCGGAATGACATATATCGTGTGTACACCAGGCATTAGCGCCCGGGCCCCTCCTCGTACCTGCCCCTCGACCGTGTCCATACAGCCGAGCACGAGGCCATCATCTTTCAGACTGTTTCTCTTCTAATCGCCTCTTGCGATCTCCGCTTCCGGAGCCTCCGACCTTGTATCCTAGCCCAGCAAAGCCCTTTCTATATCCTCCCCAAAATCCACAATGTGGACTAGCCTGTCAGACATATTGTCTCTCCCTCCTGACTCCTGACTGTTCGCCCGGCTGAACATTTCTCCACATTCTACGTACCTCGAGAAATAATTGACAACGTAGGCTGGTGCTGTGTCATAAACCCAGACTTCTACACCTCACGGTTATGGGCAGCACTTTTGACCATCGATACAATTTTAACCCCATTTGTACCAATTTTACTGATCATGCTCCTGAATGCCCTGACAATGACGCACATCATACACGCCAACAGGGTGAGGAGCGGTCTCCGAGGGAACTCGAAGGACGAGGGCGGCACGGATCAAGAGGTGGAGAACAGAAGGAAGTCCATCATTCTATTGCTGGCCATATCCGGTAGCTTCGTCCTACTGTGGATGGTAAACCTCGTGTGCTTCGTGAGTGTACACTTCCTCGACGTGGAGTTTTCGACAACAGATCAAAACGACCCATTTACCATTGCGGAACAGTCCGGATATATGCTGAGATCTCTGAGTGCTTGCACCAATACGTTTATTTATGGGCTGTCTCAGAAAAGGTTCAGGGAGGAATTTATAAAAGTGATTAAGAACCCATTCGTTTTAATTTCCAATTCAATAAAGTGTTAGTTGTGATATGCGTTCAAAGTGAAAATTCGTTTCTCAGTTACGTTGCCTTCTACGTTATATCATTGCATCTGGCTTTCCGATATATTATTTGCACCATAGCGTCAATACCGACCGTCAGGGTAAAGCTTGCAGTCCTTTTACCCTCCGCACGCCCATTTAATTTATTCCCTAAAAAGCCGCCCAAATGCACAATATTGAACAAGCAGCCCAGATGAACCAGGGCAGTATTATAGAGGCCATTTCCCCTGTAAACTATTTACATCTTTGGGGCCTGGAAAGTAAATGGAGTCCCCGAGGGAATTCCCCGCAGTGGCAGGGAGAACATGAGAAACTCACACAGCATCAGAGAACAGAATCGGATGGTGGAGTCTTCAGGTGCATCGTCGACAGTTAGATAAGTACAGCTGCGAAATTATAAGCACAGATATCGTGGTAGAATTGATATAAAGCTAGCTTAGCACCGTGTAAATCAATGTACTTTAACCCAACGACTAGTTTTCCAAAAAATACACAGTGCTGGCGGAACACGGCAGGTCAGGCAGCATCTCTCGGGGACAGAGATGGGTGACGTAATAACAAGGAACTGCTGGTGCTGGTTTATACCGAATGTCGAGACGCAACGCTGAAGTAAATTAGCGGTTGAGGCAGCATAGTTGCAGAACATGAACATGCGATGTTTCGGGTCGGAACCCTTTTTCAGACGAAGGAAGGATTCTGATCCGCAAAGTCGCCCATCCATGTTCTCCAGGGAAGCTCTCTGCTGCGTTGAGTTACTCAGCATTTTGTGTCCATCGATAGAGAGGTGACAGTTCTGGTCGGAAACTACTTCACATACAGTAAAGTCCTGTGTGCACCTCTGGTCAGCATGTTATGGACAGTATTGGCGAGCAGCAGAGGTGATGAATTTCAGCAATCTATATATTTGATTACAATCTGGATGCAGTGATAAAAGGTGCCTATTTCAGCCCAAGAAATCTGGTCCGGTTGCTGTCTCGCAGCGCTAGATATCCCGGTTCGATTCTGAGCTTGAGAGCAGTCGTTTTACAGTTTAAAAAATGCTCCCTGATAGGGCGTGTATTTGTTCAGTGTACTCCGATTTCCCCCTGCATCCTGAAGCTGTGAGGGTTTTGTAGGTTTGTGGGCGTCTGTAAATTGTCCATATTTTGCAGGGATTGGATAAGAAAGTGGACAAACATAGAACTAAACACACTCCGAGGCCGGCAACATCGAAGCTGCAACCGCCGTCATCCACCACTACCCCCTCGGCCAATCCCAGGCCGAACCTACTGACGTCGAAGCTCCACTTAACCGCACAGCTTCCCCCGTGGGTCCCAAACCATGCCTGTCCACGCCACTGACGACCTTACCCCCACACTCCGTCCGCCGACGGGCCGGTGCCATTGTCTCCACCGTTCCTTCATTCACTAACGGCCACCAGCGGGCCGGATCTGTCGGCTCATATCGGTTCCAGGCCCTGTTCCATGCACAGTGTTCCATGCTGCCGGTCCCAACAACTTCGCGTTCATAAGATGAGTTTTGGTCTCCTAATTTGAGGAAGGACATGCTTGTAATTGTAACAGTAATTATCCCAGGTTCACGAGATTGATCCCTGGGATGGAGGGATTGTCATATGAGGAAAGTTTGAAAAGACTATGGTTGCATTCATTGGAGTTTAGAAGGATGAGAGGGAATCTTATAGAGACATATAAAATTATAAAAGGACTGGACAAGTTACATGCAGGAAAAATGTTCCCAATGTTGGGGGAGTCCAGAACCAGTGGTCCCAGTCTTAGAATAAAGGGGAGACCATTTGAAAAACCTAGGTGAGAAGCAACGTTTTCACCCAGAGAGTTGTGAATTTGTGGAATTTTCTGCCACAGGGGGCAGTGGAGGCTAAATCACGGATGAATTTAAGAGAGAGTTGGATAGAGCTCTGGGGGCTAGTGGAATCAAGGGATATGGGGAGAGGTTGGGCACGGGTTACTGATTGTGGATGATCAGCCATGACCTAAATGAATGGCGGTGCTGGCCCGAAGGCCCGAATGGCCTCCTCCTGCGCCTATTTTCTCTGTTTCTATGTTCCATCAGCGATACGAGCTGAATTATGCCATTCGAGCCATCATGTCTACTCCGCCGTTCAATCCCATTTTTCTGCTTTCTCTCCATTACAACTGACCCCCGTACTAATCAAAACTCTGTCTATCTATGTCTTAAAAATATCCGTTGGCCGCCTCCTCAGTCTTCTGGGGCAATGAATTCCACAGGTTCTGCACCCTCTAATGAAATATATTCCTCCTCATCCCCTTCCCGAAGGAACGTCCTTTAATTCTGGCGCTTTGCCCTCGTGGAAATAGCCACTGCACATCCACTCTATGCAGGCCTTTCACTATTCACAAGTATCAAAGAGGTCTCCCCGCATCCTTCTAAACCCCTCTCCAGATTTCCAAGAGGGAAGCTCAGTAATGGCTCCACTCGTATATTCTGTACATTCTGTCAGCATATTGCATAAAGTATTTGCGCGCAAAAGAGGTAACTGGAATCAAGGTTGACTTGACCAATCTATATACCTAGTTACATTCTAGATAGGATGACCTGTATCGACCCAATTTCGCCCTGAGTATGTTCAAGATGAAATTGGGCGGCAGGGTGGGGCAGCTGGTAGAGCTGCTGCCTCACCGCGTCAGATGCTCAGGTTCGATTATGGCAGCGAGTGCTGTCTGTGTATAGATTACAGGTTCTTCCTCTCACCGTGTGTAGTCGCGTCTGGTGCCCCGGTTTCCTCCTATATCCCGAAAAGGGTTAATTAGCATTTCTAAATCGTCCCTTGTTTTTAAGGACTGGGAGAGCAAGTAGGATAACACCGATTTAGTATCACCCCGGGGCCGGTACCACCACAGCCGTCGCCGCCACCGGCCCCCACCACGACCTGGGACGGTCCTAGGCCGAACTTCCCCATCTTCGGTTCCAGGCCGGGCCTACTGACGTCGACGCACCGCCGGCCCGCATGGTTTTCTGCACCGCTTCCATATCGTGCCAGCCAACGCCACCGACGACCCTTATCTGCAATCCGTCTGCTGGCGCGCCCGCAGCCATTGACACAGCCGATCATTGACTCTGCCCCGGCCACCAGCAGGCGGGAGGTATCAGCTCATACCGGTTCCAGCCTCTGTTCCATTCGGTGGTTCCACGCTGCCGGTCCCAACAACATCACATGGACTGACTCTCCTGCTGAATCTCCTGAGTCGCGCTGTTCCCACTGCCAACAGGGAACCTCAGTAATGGCACCACCTTTACACTACACTTCATCGCACCCCCCTGTCTCAGTCCCCATGATCTCCCCACAGCACCTGACCCTCGATCTCTTGATCACCCTCCTCCGCTGACCACAACCCTCCCCTTGGCGTCTTTTCACCACCCCACTGACCTCTCTCTTGCGGATGCAGAACCAACGCTCCTCAACAGAAGCCTTACCTATTTACCCCTGCGCCCACATGTCAATGAGACCCGACTCCCTCTTCCCGCCATAATGTAGAGCTCTTCTTACGGCGCCCCGTCGCCGCACCATTCTCGATGGCAAAGCGGGCTTCGACTCCCAGTGACGTCACATTTTTTCCCGCTCTCACATTTCTCCTCCACGTGGCCTCATCCCGCGGGACTTCTACCCACTCTGGTGTTTGTTGCCGTGACATCAATAATATTGAATTCTGTACACCCCTGACCCAAGCTGATGACACTCGGCTCAAAGCACTGCTCTCCTCCCTCTCAACCGTAGTCCGGACATTGTGATTAACCCGCCGACAAGTGAGAGAATACCTTTCCCATATAAACCTTTCCCTTAACAAAACGAATAATCGTTCATCTATTCCCGTCCTGGATCGCTTACATTACATTTGTCTTTGAAAGCAGAGTAAATCGTTTGTCATAGCGATCTGTAAGCTCAGTTGTCTTTCAACAAAGTCTTAATATTCAACCAATTTTTATTTCAATATTAGTGGTAACTATTCAGCTTCCTTTTCACACATAAGCAGGACATTCCTTGACAATGGAACCAATTAGAACCATGTAGAACAGATTGTGATTCCCAGCCTTGTAAGTTTCGGAAAGGACAAACATTTAGCACAACAGCTTTTCAAAAACAATGTTTCAGTTTATCCTACTCTGGAGATACAGCAAGGAGACAAAGTCTTCGACCCACCGAATCCACGCCAACTATCGATCTCCTTTCACGTTACTTCTATATTGTTTCTTTCTTTTTCCTCTCCCTCCAAACAAACGGACAATTTATAGAGACCAATCAACCATTGTGGACGGCGGAGCAATCGCAGAACACCGGTAACAGGGAGAACGTGGTAAACCTATGCTTCACTCGGGCCATTTTTCCCATCATGCTTCCCCAGTATGTGTGCTCTAGAGTTAGCCAAATTTCTGGTTAACATTGATGTAATACCTTTGCCAAATTTAAATGCCAGCTTAATTTTCTTTGGTCGCTGTTGTTTATCCTACTCTGCAATAAACATTCTGACAAATAGCTCAATTAATGAAACGAGCGTAATAAAGAAATCATGTTTTTGTGCCTTTGATGCATATTACCGAATAAATGCTCCTTCTGCTCTTGAAATCGCTTTCACTTGGTTATCCGTACGATGTTTATCCGTATTTTCCATGTTATCACTGCCGACATAAGTTGCATACAGTGATCTCAGAACACCTGTCGGGTTAAAAATAGTAATGCAGTTTGATCGCGTGTGCTCATTCAGTCGATTGGACTGGTTTTCAAAAACTTCGACGGCAATTGCATTTCTTCAGTTAATTTCGAGGCTACGTGTTAAACGTTATTTTGAATCATTTTGAAATTAATAAATGCATTGTTATTCTTGAACTTATGCTCGCTTGTTTTTAAGCAATATTATTACCAGTATCCTGATCACAAAACATACTTTTACATTGCAGGCATGCAAAGCAACACTGATGATTAAAAACGAAAAGTAAGTCACAGAGAGAACAATATACACTTGTGAGAGGCTGGCCTGTGGCGTTACCAGGAATACTGAGAGCAATTAAATAAAACATTATTGCGGTTATGTATTGCTATTTGTATCTTTTTATTTTTGACACGTTTGCCGCCAAAGTGTGTAAAACATGTGAGTGCTTGAGTTATATTGGACGATGGGAACCCTTGTACGTCCTAACCTATGGGAGGTTGGTTTGGTCGTCTGGGGTAGGTTCCCGTCGCGCACCGTCGGCCATTCACTGCCTGCACAGGATCGGTTCCATCGTAGGAGCAAAAACACAATTCCCTGAATTTAAAGATAACCAGTTCTTATCTCTGCATCTCAAGTTTTCAAGTTGTATTGATGTCATTTATTCATTAGGAAGTCAAGGATTCAGTCGCAAAGGGTGTGCTGACTCAGAGGTCGTGCAGGATAAAGAATACTGATTTCGTCGATCGATCACTAGAAAAGCATTGCTATGGCACATCAAATGATCGAATAAGTTCATACAGGTGTATTCAAGAAAAGCGGAACTTATTCTTGCATCAGAAACAAGCAATAAATCGTGTCTTTCTTACAAATTATCTCCCCTCTTCTATTATCTCACGATGTATTCATCATTATATGCCAGGTGCTGCTCGCCAATGAATGAATGAATGCATGAATAAGTTTATTGGCCAAGTATATGACATACAATAAATGTGCCTTGGTGCACCGCTCACAAATAACAATGCAAACATACAGTTAACAATTAAGAATAAAGCATAACCACATCAAAACGATAAGGATACAGCATTACGGTCTAAACATGTGGTTGATAATAAACCAGAGCAAAAAAGAGACTACAGACTTTGGTTGAAAGTGGAAAAAAATAACTGTTTTTATGTCTGGCTGTGGCTGCTTTGACAGTCCGGAGTCGCCTTCCAGAGGGAAGTGCTTCAAAGATTTTGTGGCCAGGGTGAGAGGGGTAAGAGATGATCTTGCCCGCTCGCTTCCTGACCCTTGCAGTGTACAGTTCGTCAATGGGGGGGAAGGTTGCAGCCAACAGGTTCTTAGCTGATCGAACGATCCGTTGCAGCCTCCGGATGTCGTGCTTGGTGGCTGAGCCAAACCAGACCATGATGGAGAAGGTGAGGACGGACTCAATGATCGCAGTATAGAATCGGTTGCTTGGTGTGATTGAATTCATTAAGCAGCTGTCGGAGGTGCAACATGCTTGCCATTCAGAAACAACGTTACGTGTTGTCTAGGAGTTTATGTCGGGAAACTGTATATTCTTGGACACAATCATTGGACGACTTTCAGAAGATAGCGTGGGAAGTGACAGTTTGTCCACTCAAGCAGATGGACGAAACAGGCTACGATTGCTGAATGGTGTTATTCAGATAGAGTGTTACGTCTCCAGTGGGATTCATAGAGGAGATCTATTATGATAGTGGGAGTTTCAAATTCAACGGAACTATTAGACATATTTGTGTAAGCAATTCTCCGCTCTTACGTGCCAGACGATCAATGGACATTTTCTGACCTTCTCACGGATCACAGAATCTCTTGTCTCGAGTAGGTGAATAATGGACTAGAGGACATAGGTTTAGAGGACATAGGGATAAGGTTTAACAGGAATCTGAGAGGTAACTTTTTCGCACAAACGGCGGTGGGGGTATGGAATAAGCTGCCAGAGGAGGTAGTTGAGGCAGGGACTATCCCAAAGTTTAAGAAACTGTTCGACTGGTAAATGAACAGGGCAGGTTTGGAGGGATGGAGGGCATTCGCGGGCAGGTGGGACCAGTGCAGCTGGGCACGTGGGCCGGTGTGGGCAAGTTGTGCCAAAGGGCCTGTTTCCAAGCTGTATCACTCTATGAATCTATGACTCTCTGACACAGCCTTCTGCGCCAACAACACGTGAGGTTTGACGTGATTTCTATGATCCAGAATAAACAATGTGTCCTTATATATGCCTATAACTAGTTATAAAGCGAAGACTGTCGTTTGTCAGCATTCCACTGAGGCATGCAGCAGTATAGTGCTTTTCTGAACATTCATCAATCATTTCGCTGGCGACAACGTCAAAGAAGGTTACTGTCGGAAGTTCCCGAAAACACACAGAGAATGAGAATTTGAATTAGGTTCAGGGCAAGGCTTGCAGAGATTGGCTTCTGTCCTTTATGTGTTTCTTTGGCCTGTTATCGTCATTGCGTGATGGTCTAGGCTAAGACCCTAACTCTGCAATTTCTTGCGTTCTTGGTTGGAGCTGTTCAATTGTACAATTGTTTCCAAATTATCACTTGTACCAAGGTGCAACGAAGTTATGTTTTTACACACAGAACTGCAAGATGATCACTATATACAGTGTATTTAGGAAGTATTCAGACCCCTTCACTTTTCCACATTTTGTTACGTTACAGCTTTATTTTAAACTTGAATAAATTCATTTTTTTATCATCAATCTACACACACTATCCCAGAATGAAGAAGCGAAAACAGGTGGTTAGAATTTTTTTGTAAAGTAATTAAAAAGAAATAACTGAAATAGCACATTTACATAGGTATTCAGACCCTTTGCTGTGGCACTAAAAATTGAGGTTAGGTTCATCCTGTTTCCATTGATTATCCTTGAAATGTTCCCACAACTTGATTGGAGTCCACGAGTGGTAAATTAAATTGATTGTACATGATTTGGAAAGGCACGCACCTATCTATATAAGGTCCCACAGTTGACAGTGCATGCCAAAGCAAAAAGCAAGCCATGAAGACAAAGGGATTGTCCGAAGACGTTCGAGACTGGATTGTGTCGAGACACGGATCTGGGGAAGGGTATAAAACAACTTCTGCGGCATTGCAGGTCCCGAAGAGCACGGTGGCCTCCGTCATTCTTAAATAGAAGAACTTTGGAACCACCAGGACTCTTCATATCGCTGGCCGCCCGGCCAAACTGAGCAATCGAGGGAAAAGGGCCTTGGTCAGGGAGGTGATCAAGAACCTGATGGTCACTCTGACAGAGCTCCAGGATTCCTCTGTAAAGATGGGAGAACCTTCCAGAAGGACAACTATATCTGCAGCACTCCACCAATCAGGCCTTTATGGTTGAGTGGCTAGACGGAAGCCACTCCTCAGTAAAAGGCACATCACAGTTTGCCAAAAGGCACCTTAAGGACTCTCAGACCATGAGAAACAAGATTCTCTGGTCTGATGAAACCAAGATTGAACACGTTGGCCTGAATGCCAAGTGGCACAGCTCATCGCCTGGCCAATACCATAACTACGGTGAAGCATGGTGGTGGCAGCATCATGCTGTGGGGATGTTTTTGAGCGGCAGGGAATGGGAGACTAGTCACGACCGATGGGAAGATGAACGGAGCAAAGTACAGAGAGATCCTGATGAAAACCTGCTCCAGAGCGTTCTGGACCTCAGACTGGGGCGGAGCTTCACCTTCCAACTGGACAACGACCCTAAGCACACAGCCAAGACAATGCAGGAGTGGCTTCGTGACAAGTCTGTAAATGTCCTTCAGTGACCCGGCCAGAGCCCGGACTTGAACCCGATCGAACATCTCTGTCGGGACCTGAACATAGCTGTGCATCCACGCCCCCCATCCAGAGCTGACAGAGCCTGAGAGGATCTGCAGAGAAGAATGGGAGAAATTAGCCAAATACAGGTGTGCCACGCTTGTAACGTCATACCCAAAAAGACTTGAGGCTTGATCGCTGCCAAAGGTGGCTCAACAAACTACTGGGTAATGGGTTCGAATACTTATGTAAATGTGATATTTTATGTCATTTATTTTTAATTACTTTGCAAAATTTTCTAAACAACTGTTTTCGATTTTTTTATTATGGGGTATTGTGTGTAGATAAATGATTTTTAAAAATGAATTTAAATCCATTTTAAAATAAGGCTGTAACGTAGCAAAATGTGGAAAAATGAAGGGCTCTGAATACATTCTGAATGCAATGTAGCTCTCCATGGATCACATGCGTTCTTACTTTACATAACATTCTATCACGCCGCATTTTACGAGAAGTAAGTGCATTTCGTCTAGGTGTACGGTTCTGCTGGCTGAAATAACTCGGTTTCCTCAGTACAAAATCTCAAATAAATTCGCAAGACACGACATCCCACGCACAGAGCCATGCCGACTATACCTAATCAACACCCGTCTTTCCAAATCCGCATAGTGCCTATCCCTCGGAATCCTCTCTAGTAACGTTATTACCACAGCAGTTAGGCTTACGTGTCTATAGTTCCGAGGATTCTCTACGCAACGCTCTTACGCAAACACAACACATTACCCATCCTGCAGTCCCAGGCGTTGCACCCCTCCCTAATAATGCATTAAAAAAATCAGATTGCGAAATAATGGAACGACTACTCCCATAGTCATTGCTAAGGTTAATTATTTTTTAATTTCCGTAAGGGTGCGCGGTCTGTTGAAATCTGAAGGTGGCATGAAACTTGAAGAATTTAAATGCTGGACAGGAGATGTGATAGATTATGAAATGACACTAATTGGCTGTTAATATGATATTAAGAGGTACAAGATGGGAACCTTATGGGATGGAGTGTTTGGCTGTTGCTCCTTCATGAGAATGATCAGGAAACAATAACATAAAATATAACGATCTCGAAGATGGATTTGCATTTATGTCCGAGCAATTGATTAACAATAGCAGTGCATTGAAAATGGAATGGAAAGAAATGCCAATTCGAGGTAGTTTTATCGTTGGAGGAATGGAGTGTGGAACGTGAAAAAAAATCACGTTTCTAATTGCAGTGCGCACGAATATCAGGATCTTGAGAAGAGCACAAAGTGTTGAAGGGACGCAGCGGGCCAGGCAGCTCCTGGAACAGGTGACATTACGGCAGTGACCCTTCTTCAAGCTGGGAAACATTCGACAGTTTGAATAAGGAATCCTGCATCAGACTGAGACTGAGAGACTGTAGAGGGAAAACAATCAGCATTAACAGGCGAGAGAGGATATAAAATAAGGCATGTCATTTTGAATTATCTATTGCTTAAATCCATTCAATCCGGGTCGTCAGTCTAAAGAGAGGGCAACGTGATAGGTTGAAGATAACTGTTTCCAAGACAAGATTCGCTGCGATATTTTTGGAAGAAGCAACTGAAGATGCTGGTTTAAACCGAAGATAGACACAAAGCTGGAATAATTCAGCGGGACTGGCAGCATCTCTGGAGAGAATGAATGGGTGATGTTTCGGGTCGAGACCCTGCTTCGGACTTTTTAGGGATAAGAGAAATATACATGGTGATGTGGAGAGATAAAGAACAATGATGAAAGATATGCAAAAAAATAACGATGATAAAGGAAGGTAAACACCAAATGCTGGAGTAACTCAGCGTGTCAGGCAGCATCTTGGGAGAGAAGGAATGGGTGACGTTTCTAGTCGCGACCCTTTTTCAGTCTGAAGAAGGGTCTCGATCCGAAACGTCACCCATTTCTTCTCTCCTGAGATGCTGCCTGACCTGCTGAGTTACTTCAACATTTTGTGTCAATTTTTCCTACGGTGATAAAGGAAACAGACCATTGTTATTTGTTTGTAGGGTGAAAATGAGAAGCTAGTGCGACTTGGGTGTGGGAGGGATAGAGGGAGAGCGAATGTGATATTAATGTGCATGTAAGTCGATACTTTACTCAACAGTGAGAAATGTTTGATAGTCAGAACAGTTAAATCTACGGCTGTCCTCACCGATGCTGCCTGACCTGCAAATTACACGATGCATATTGTGTTCTTCATTTCATATTTCAATTTTTGCTTTCATATCAATTTATATTTGGATTCTACGTTTGATTATCTATCAGAATCCGGCGATTATCTTTATAAGCAAATCATTATTGGATTCCCTGTTCTACCCCTATAAGGGACGATTTCTGAATTACATTTCACATTGATAGACTGACATAAACAATAATATACAATATCAAAATATGTCCATCACGTCCTTTAATATGTTAGATAAGAGGAAGATCAAGGATTCGAAAATTATTGTAGAAGCGGACTCTCTTGCAGCCCTGCAATTAGGCAGAATGTATATTTCCCGTTAAATTCAGCTTACACACAGGTCACCTAGTGAGTTCTAGGTATATTTCAGTGAAACAGCCATGCTGCGATGATCATTGCATAATGACTGAAATTGTTCGGTGCGGTGATTGTGGCGATTTATTTCTGGTGTCATATTTATACCATTTTGACATTATTATCACGGATAACAATTATTAACACTGTGCAATAAATTTGAAACGAAACAGCATATTGTAACGTTTATTCATTTTCTTGTAAACCGTTCGTGTGATGGAAATTTGCCCAGGTCTCTGAACATTCTCTCCTGTTTATGTGCAAAACTGGTTATCGTAATTCTCTTTTATTAATTGATGTGCGGACGTCCAAATATATGCGTGATATCTCACGTTACTCATACCTATTGAGAATGTGGGGTCGTCGGTAAGGAATATGCCTGGAATATTGGTTAATATGCCTGGAATATTGTGACCAAGAGACTTGTTACAGCTGTGAATCTGTGCATTTATAGAAATCCCAAATTCCACACCTTCTTATCATGACTGAATGAAATGCGCCATAATTCCGCTCGGGTAACCATTAGGACCAGTGTAAGCCTCCAAATGCAGGACAAAAATATCAAAACAAGAAAATTTTAGTGGATACTTCCGTTAATTTGGTTTACATATTTCCATATTTCCATCTGGTTTTTTTAAACGACAGACATGTTGCAAATTTGTATCACGAACCACGTCTGTGATCAGCTCCCAAAAATCATCTGTAAAGGGCAGATTTATAAGTGAAACCATGAATAGGTGATCGGAATATGCAGAATGAATTGAAAGTAATCACAAATTATTCCTTGGCTCTAATGAAAATCTGCCTTGCAGATTCCAAAATACTCTACGATTGCTATTATTTGGATGTATTTTAGAATAATAAAGCTATCTCTTCCACATGGATGAATTACTACAATCTCATTTACATCTTTCCACGCGTTACTGTTTATAGTCTAAAAGGAAAGCAATGGGAGGGGGGTGGGATTCAAATGAATTTATTCACTCGTTGTGTTCTAAATGACCCGAAACATCTTGGCCATGATAACTTTAATTCTGGCGTGTTATCGTCATAGCTTCATAAAGACACAGTTATTCCGTGCGGAAACAGATGTTTCCGCCGAATTAATCCAGAACGCTATGTGGCTATCTGCAAATGATCTACTTGCTTGCATCTGTCCCATGTCCATTCAAATCGTTCCCACATACTATCCCGTTAAAATATATTTTAATGATTGTCATTGTTCACGCATCTGGACAGTTTTATGAAATTGTTTTGTAGTTTCCTCGTATCTGAATATGCTTCCAACACTTTATACCTGCAGCTTCCTGAACACTTGGTCTGACGAAAGGGCATGAAAATCATCAAGAAGTGCAACTCCATAAATATTGTTCTAAGAAACACGCCAGTAATATTTGAAGATCAAAACTCAAATATATTTACTGATTAATTCATATCAAAATATTGTGGCACGTTGTATCAAAATATGCCTTAACATTGACAGATAACAATTCGCTCCCTTCTCGGAGGGATCACGTGAGTTAATTACTCCAATCGTTTTGCAGTGTAATTTAAACCCTAGAGGTTTCTTTGCAATATAAGTAAAATATACAATTGATAGCAGGGTTCTGCACTTCTGATCCACTCGCCAAAGAGCTGCTCCACTTTGATAATGGGATTGACCATAAACTTACTTGTAGAACGTATTTACTATCATGCTCTTGTGATTATTGGCATTCCTGGTAAGTCAAGTTTGCAACTCCTTTTTGGAAAGACTTTTAAAAGTTTTTGGAACAATTGATGAATAAGATCATACCAATGGATTCAAGGTTGTTTTTGTTGGGAGACACAAAAGGAATATTACCAAAGCTAATTTTAGATAAATATCAGGAAAGATTTTCAAAAATAGCATTAGCAGTAGCAAAAAAATGTGTAGCGGTCACTTGGAAAGATCAAAATGAAATAAGATTTGAAAGATGGTATGCAGAAATGCGGAGTTGTATCCCATTAGAAAAAGCAACGTATAATCTGAGAAATGGATACGACTTCTTCTTGAAGGTGTGGAACCCATTCATTTTAAAGCTAGGATTATGAATTGGAAGTATTTAAATTCAGGATGGTTTTGTTACCTCTAATAAGAATTTAATAAGAAATTACTCGGAAGTGACTCCCTCGGGACTCCAGGTTTCTCTCTTTCTATCTTTCTTCTGCTTTTTCTTTTTCCTTCTTTTTAACTGGGGGGGGGGAGGGGAGAAAATACAGAACAACACGTGTATAATCGAATTTACAAGGTAGTTATTATTATTGTTTACTATGAAATGTGTATAATGTATGAGTTCTGTTAAAACTTAAATAAAATATATATATTTTTTAATTTAAAAAAAAGTTTGCAATCATGCAATGGATATAGTTAATTGTTATGTTACTGTTTTGATATGGATAACTAACCGCCAAAATAATTTTATAAAAGGTTTGTCCACACAGCAGAAATACTTTCTACTCACGAAAAAATGTCCCCTCCTCCATCCTTTCAACCAATGTAATAATCTGTCTTGTCGTTCAAAGTGCGGAAAGGATTCATGATCAGGATGGCCCTCCGTCCGCCGACGGTATGCGCTAGCAGCTTGGCCGTATCCTAAATAACTGGATGGATGATTGGAATCCAAAGTATAGCTAATAATTCTATCGTTCATATTTTATTACTCTGAAAACCGAGCCTAACACGTCCACACGAAAATTCCACTGCGGTTTTGCTGCAATCTTGGTTGTATATTATATCCGACCACATGGTTCCGTTTGTACCATGTATCGCTGCCCTACGATTACATTACCATCTGCTGACAACACCAAATGTTGCTCACTGTCTTGCGCCATATGCTTGATGTTGAAACGTAGAAACCCATATTGCCGCTTCAACCTTTTATATATTTTCAATATATCGCATGGACGAAAAAAATTAAGTCGAAAGAATATTCGTTCAAGTATTGCAGTTCTTCTCCAATTGCAATAAAAGTTATTACTTCTTCGTCCGTAAAGCGATGAGCGTTGCACTTCATTCCTCGTGACAACATAATCGAAGCTATGTCAGGAGATATTTTTGCAAGGATACATCTCAGGAAGCGGTTTTGAATGATTACTGGTGCACGCGTTCGCTATCCTTACTTGACTCCCTGATTCATTCTGTATGATACTGCTTTTACTTCCATTACGAAGAAACCGTTCTATTAATATAGTTTAACGATTGAATTTAAACAATTTGTTGAAAGATTTGTTCAAACCTACGTGAAATTGCCGAAATTAAGAAATGAAATGTACACTCGCACACAAAACAAAAGAGTTTGTGGCAGAGTAAAATAGAGTAAAAACAGAGTAAAGCAGGTGGTGGATCTTAGCAGGCCAGGTAGCACATGTGGACGGAAACAGACAGTCAAATTCAAGGAAAGAGAAGTAGATAGACTATATAAAGAGGGTGGAGGGGCGCGGATGAGACAATAGCTTGCTAATGATAAGTGGATACGGGTTAGGAGTGGTGGATTAGTAGTTGGTGTCAGGTAAGTGGAAATATGTAGACAACGACAGATGGTGGGTGGTGATGGCTGGAGGTAGCCTATGGAATCTGATGGAAATGAAGGTGTATTATGGTACTAAATATGCGAGATTGGGTGGCCATAAGGAAACCATAGAGGGATGGGACTCGATTCGAGACCTCGTGGGTGATGTGTATGAGGAGTGGTGTGCGAACACGTTGAATGGGAAGGGGCATGGGGAGCAGGTTTCCTGAAATTGGAGAATTCAGAGTTCATGCCGTCCGCCTGCGGAATGAACATCCGGAATATGAATTCTCTTTTCTAAGATTTCAATTGATCCCACCAGCCAGTGAAGGAAGCCAAAGTGAAACTGCTCGATCTGCGAATCGTGATGGGGAATTAAACTGTCCAGCAACCGGGTATTCCACGTTAACGTAGCGGATAGAACAGAGGAAATCGTCAAATTGGTCCCTTAGCCTGCATTTCTACAAGCAAATGCCGAGAAGACCACTTCGAGAGAAGTGAATATAATACACAAAGGTAGAGAAGGTACATGTGAACCTCTGGAAGGGCAATTTGAATCCCTCGATGGTTGGGAGGCTAGAGGTGTAACCGCAGGTGCGGCTTCATTTGCAGGAGAAAGTTCCCGTGCATGGGGGTGCTGATTAATATCACAGGTGACGAGGCCTTTTGAGGCTGATGGAGAAGTCGAAGAATTATGTGTTGGATGCAATGTGGTTGGCTGGATGAAATATCGGGACATAGGGGACTCTATCTTTGTTATGCCTGTTGTAACGGGGATGTCGGTGTCAAAATATTGGACTATAATATACTGTTCAGGCTTCCTAGATGGCAGCTGCAGCGAACATATGGCAAGCAGAAGAAATGCCAAGTCTGAGAAAACGAAGAAACGAATGACTATAAATGAAATGAGCGGAGGTATGTGCAATGAGCGACCTCGGGCGAAGGTGCAGACCACGTCTACGACTCCAGTTGAAACTTTCAATAGCTGAGATTTAGGTGGAGGATGAAGCCCGCTCCGACTAGTAAGGATTCTTCCTTAATTAAAATATTGGGAGTGGCAACTCTTCAATAGAAAAATGAGAGCGCGGTCCACAAAAATCTGGAGACGCAACCGAACAGTCATAAGCTAAGTTGGTGAGTTGAGCATGCTACTTGAAATATAATTTGGAAAAAGCACAGACAAATTACGTGGCACAAAAAAAGGCGTTTGCTTATCTTCAATAGGAGGACATTGTAGTTCTGATATTTAAAGATCCCTTGTACTTGCATATAAACGGCTCAAGCCAAAGGTTAGACAAATTAGGAGAAAATCAAGTAGCAGATCAGCCTTTTTTTTGCGAGGAAGTACACCGAGGATAAATTACCGCAATTCAACTGACACTTGCTTCATTGTGTACAGATTTGATGTCCACATCTCAGCGAGGGTTGTCAAACTATCCATGCAGAAGATTCACTGGCCAGTTTCAGACAAAGCGGGTTCTCTAAATGAGGAATCATTGCTTGCCGTAGACCTGTATTTATGTGAGAACAGAAGATTGGGAGATGTTGACCTTACACGAGGTTTAAAATAAACACAAAGTATTACCGTTGATGGAATGGTCGACGGATTTCTTGAGAAAACTCCTCTCGGATGTTCGGCATTGGAATAGACGTCGTATTTTCAAGCTGGGGATAGACCATTAAGGACGACATGAATCGCCCTTTATTGAGAAAAAGGGTCAGCATTTTATTTCAGAGAATTGTGAGGCCTGAACCGATAGGAGCACACGGAACGTGCACCGATCTGATTCTGGATATCATGAGAATCAAATGATAAAAGGAGAGTTCTGGAAAAGACGACCTATTAAGATCCCAATTAATACAGAGGAAGGTTTAAAGTGCCAAATTAAACAGCCGAAACCCTACATCCGTCTTTTGTCTTGTGCCGAAAATGCTAATTGTCATACGTGGAACAACTTGATTCCTTGTGGAACACGTTGATTTATGCAGTGTCCTGGTGTAAGCTACTGAGGAAGTGATAGTTCTCAGAAACAATCATTTGTTGATCACTTCGTGAGAAGTTCTAATACGACGTCTCCAAATAAACATTCCTAAATGCGAACACGAGCCGACAGATGCCTTTCAGAGAGTATGTTTTCTTTATATTCATAAGTGAAATGTTTTAAAATCGGGTTTAATTTATTAGTAAACACAGAGACTGCTTGAGGAGAAAGTTTTTATTAACACAAGAATGTTGATAAGACAGCTCGGTCACACGCTTCTATTAAAATCGCCAGTTGGGAGTAGGAAATCCTTCCGCAAATATACCACAGCTTTAAGTTGATCAAGCACGACAAAGCAGATCGGTCTCTCCCAAGACAGGGCACAAATTCTGAACATCGAGTTAGAGGAACACAATTGCAACGGCCCAAATGGGAACTCCAAGTTATTGATCCACAGGACGCTTGAGGATTATTGCGATGATATCTCAGGAATCCGGAAGCTGGTAAAACATTCATTGCATTCAGGGACGAGTTGCAAACGCGTAATTTAGTCAACATTCTGAAGTCAAGTCAAGTCAAGTTTATTTGTCACATACATGGTGACCCGATGTGCAGTGAAATGAAAGTATGAAATGAAGACACGGTATTGAGGGTTCAGTGTTGAAATTAAAGCACACGGTATTGAGGGTTCAGTGTTGAGGTGGATAGAAAATTGGTTGGCGGACAGGAAGCAAAGAGTAGGAATAAACGGGTCCTTTTCGGAATGGCAGGCAGTGACTAGTGGGGTACCGCAAGGCTCAGTGCTGGGACCCCAATGATTTGGACGAGGGAATTGAATGTAACATCTCTAAGTTTGCGGATGACACGAAGCTGGGTGGCAGTGTTAGCTGCGAGAAGGATGCTAGGAGGCTGCAGCGTGACTTGGATAGATTAGGCGAGTGGGCAAATGCATGGCAGATGCAATATAATGTGGATAAATGTGAGGTTATCCACTTTGGCGGCAAGAACAGAAAAGCAGAGTATTACCTGCATGGTGACCGATTGGGAGAAGGGGAGATGCAACGTGACCTGGGTGTCATGGTGCACCAGTCATTGAAAGCAAGCATGCAGGTGCAGCAGGCAGTGAAGAAAGCGAATGGTATGTTGGCATTCATAGCAAGAGGATTTGAGTTTAGAAGCAGGGAGGTTCTGCTGCAGTTGCTTTGGTGAGACCGCACCTGGAGTATCGTGTGCAGTTTTGGTCTCCTAACCTGAGGAAAGACGTTCTTGCCTTAGAGGGAGTACAGAGAAGGTTCACCAGATTGATCCCTGGGATGGCGGGACTTACATATGAGGAAAGACTGGATAGACTGGGCTTGTACTCGCTGGAATTTAAAAGACTGAGGGGGGATCTTATAGAAACATATAAAATTCTTAAGGGGTTGGTGAGTCTAGATGCGGGAAGATTGTTCCCGATGTTGGGGGAGTCCAGAACCAGGGGTCACAGCTTAAGGATAAGGGGGAAGTCTTTTAGGACCGAGATGAGAAAACATTTCTTCACACAGAGAGTGGTGAGTCTGTGGAATTCTCTGCCACAGAAGGTAGTTGAGGCCAGTTCATTGGCTATATTTAAGAGGGAGTTAGATGTGGCCCTTTTTGCTAAAGGGGTCAGGGGGTATGGAGAGAAGGCAGGTACAGGCTACTGAGCTGGATGAACAGCCATGATCATATTGAATGGCGGTGCAGGCTCGAAGGGCCGAATGGCCTACTCCTGCACCTATTTTCTATGTTTCTATGTTTCTAAGACATGTAATGGATGAATGTGAATGAAATCCACGCCCACTATAATATTTAAATTATTTAACAACTATTTCTCTGATTAAAAGGGATTATTAATGCTTTTGTTTCTATTCGCAGCGAACATGGTGACAATCGCCATCTTATCCTATGGAAAATGTGGACTCTCTAGTTGCTTCACCCGATATCTCGTGTCGATGGCTGCAGCTAATCTAATGCACGTGGTAGTCAGCGGAATACTTTATCGGGGTACCGAGGCATATTTTCAACATTCATTTCTCAACTACACTCCCGTTTGCAGTCTTATTATGACTCTGATTTATGTTTCCATTGATTGTTCTGTTTGGATAACCGTGGCCTTTACCTTTGATAGGTTTGTTGCAATTTGCTATCAATCGTTAAGAACAAAATATTGCACTGAAAAAAATGCAACGAGGGTTATTACGGTCTTATCTTTGATATGCGTAGTGGAAAATATTCCAGTCTACTTCCAGTTTGAACCTTTAGAAAAAGTTGGCAACGTCGCATGGTTCTGCAACGTAAGGTCGAGCTTCTACATCTTACCTATTTGGGCGGCATTCCTGTGGTTGAAAATCATCTTAACCCCATTTCTACCATTTGTGTTGATCATTGTGTTCAACATGCTGACAATCAGGCATATTATATTGGCTAACAGTGTCAGAAGAAAATTAAGGGAAAGCAACAACGACAAGAGGCAGTCGGACCAAGAGATTGAAAACCGAAGGAAATCAATAATCTTACTGCTGGCAATATCTGGCAGTTTCATTCTGTTATGGGTGGTCAATTTTGCCTGCTTCATCTCTCTGTATTTTACAGATAATCAATTAATGCAGGCAAAGGATAATAATGTTTTCAGTATTGCAGAAGACATTGGATACAAGCTAAGATTTTTAAGTACTTGCACAAACGCCTTCATTTATGCTGCCTCGCAAAGAAACTTCAGAGAGGAATTGAAAAATATGATGAAACGTCCTCTAGCCGCTTTCAACCATATATTCTAATAAAGTATCTGGCTTTCGGCACTAATCAATCACCCCTGCGGTAAATAACTTTTTGTTACATGTTAGCTATTCAAACACATATATCCCATAATGCGCGATCCCGAAGGCACGCTCTCTTTCCAAAAAGCAGAGGTTAAATTCCTTTTTTTCTCATTCTACAAGAAAAATCGGACCAGGTCATTGATAACGTGTTACGATTCAATTGACCTGAATTAAGAATAGTTGGGACTAAAATGTTTGCAGAAATTAACTGGAGTAATCTGAACGCCGGTGTCATTTATGGGAAAAAAATCATTTTGTTTACGTTTGTCAATGTGAACACATTTTCAGTATTATATACCATACAAATAACCAATCAGTCGTACAATATCTCAGGAGAGAGAACAGCAATGATGTTTCACGTGGACGACCTTTCATCAGCACAAATGAAAGGTAGAAAGAGTTGTTTTTTTCTTAACTCTTATAACCAGGAGTGTGCTTCAGGGATCAGTTTTGGGTCCACTGTTGTGTGAGAAGTGCACTCGGGATTCCGATGACAATCTCCTTGACATTGTGAGTAAATTTGCAAATGACTTCCAAATCGGTGACATGGTGAACAGCCTCAAGGATACTTAAGGAATAAAATGGGGGTGTTGATCAGCTGGGAAAATGGGACAACGAACGGCAAAATAAATTTACCTCTGCCAAAAACAAAATGTTGCACTTTGGTTTACCAAACCAAGGTGGCATTTTACACAATGAATAGTAGAGCCATGTGGAGTGCTGGAGACCAAAGACACATTGGGGTACTGGTGCATTGTTCCCAATATGTTGTGTCAGGTGGCTGTCGGGGGAGGAGGCCACTGGCACGTTTACCTTCATTGGGAAGAATAACAAACACATAAATCAGCACATCCATAAGAAGGATGTAATAAAGATGGAAAGAGTATAAAGAGGTTCATTAGGATGTGAACTGGGAGTTATACAGAGAGGTTGGTTACGCTAGGACCATTCTCTGTGGAGTGTAGGAAGCTGATCGATGGCCGCATGAGGTGGATGGAAAATGTAAATGCTCACTGTCAATTTCCCAACGCTGGACGGCATAGGCTTGAGGTCAGAATCAAGACATTTAAGATGGACATCGTAAACACGTTTTTTCACTGAGAAGGTGGCACTTCCCTGCAATGAAGCTACAGAACCGGATATAATTACGATTTTTAGACATTTGGACAGATATATGGATAGAAAAGATTTTGAGAGAAACGGGTAAAATACAGGCAAATAGGACGGGCCCATATGCCAACTTGATCGGCAGGGAAAAAAGGTCTCCAACAGACCTGCTTCCGTGCTGTACAGCCCCATGTCTATGAATTGCTCCACATATCATCAGCGATCGTAATATAAGCTGAAATATAAGCAGTCGATTACCTTAAAATTCCCTCAAAATTTTGATTCCTTATGTACGGTATCGAGTCGAAACATTGGCCATCCATTTTGTCTGGACAAATTCTGCTTCACTCCTTGTTCTTTTATTTCCCCACATCGCGGCATCTGATGTCTCCTGTGTCTCAGTATTCAGAAATGTGTGTTTGAAAATATTCAGGAAGGAACCAAACTATTTTCCCTACTCATCCTATAATCTGGGCGGATTATGTTGGCGGTAACAATGCGGAAATCCAATTTATTTCAGGGGGGAGAGATAAACGCTTCACGTTCCCGCTGTTGTTAGCTGCAGTTATGCTACCCATCAGAAACATGGTTATAAGAATTGCCAGTGGAGGAAGAAGTTAAATATTTGGAGGGAGAACATCAGCATCACCAAGAGCATTTCTTCTGGATTCTTCTTTGAAAGGATAAGAGAGTCGCGGTCATTTTTGTCGCCATAGCCGATTGGGGTCATTGGTGATTGCTTGTTCGACATTGAAGCCTATAAGGGGGAGTTGCAGATGGAGTCCAGTGAACTTCAAAAAGTATTCATGGAAGTGTGTAATGTCAATAATATGTTCCGTAGAAGTAACGTCTACCAATGTCATGAAACCTGCGAATGCTCGAGACGGGAGAATAGGTGAGGGAGGACTTCTTGTCACAGAAATAGGCCCAGAGGTGGAGGCGATAGATATTGAGCTCATCTTCTATCGCCTCCGCCTCTGGGCCTATTTCTGTGACAAGGAGTCCTCCCTCGCCTATTCTCCCGTCTCGAACATTCCTCCGTCTTCACCCCCCTCATTCGGCATTTTACCCCCTCTTGATCTGTCCATTCTATTTACATCCGCGATTTTTCGATCACCCCCTAATCTTTACTCTGTATCGCGATAACTGGCCAGGTGTCGCCTCGTGTACCGCCTCTCTTTTCCAGCTCCCCCCCCCCCCACTCCCCCCGCCCGTCCCAATCAATCGGAAGAAGAGTCCCGACATTTCTGTACAGTCTGTCCACAGATGTCGCTTGACCCATTGGGTTCCAGCAGCACTTTGCGTTTTGCTCCCATTCAACACATGCTCTGTGTTGTGCTTTTACCACGCTATAAACCAGTGACGCCACTTCTTGGGAACTATGTGTCCGGATGCTAACGTCTCTCTGTCTACAGTACTACCCGGGGCACCGCCATTTATTGCGTAAGTCCTGCCATATTTAACCTCCAAAATGGAAATACCTCGCATTCGTCTCGCATACGCATGATTGCATTTATGTACTGGTTCCAGGACAGATGTTTGGAGATATGCACGCACAAGGATTGACTTTCTCCACCACCGTCCCGTCGATGAAGAGAGGTTTGTGGAGCAGTGACCGTACCGGGTTCCCTGTACGTGGCATTACCGATAGTTAGGGCGGTCAACACATTACATTTCAGTACATTGGCCTTCATCCTTCCGCGTTTTGCACGGTGAGGAACGAACTGCCAGAGGAAGTATTTGAGGTCAGTACTATAGTGATATTGAAAAAGACATTTGGACAGGTTTATGAACAGGAAATGATTAGAGGCTAATGTGCCAAAGGCGGCCAGGTGCGACAAGCACACTGTCGGAAAGGGCAAGATGGGCCAAAGTGCCAGTTTCTGTGCTCGATGACTCTATTAATCTAATGAGGAATTGGGTGCAAACGTTACAGACGTCGAATCCAATTTGATCGAATATGACCTGGCCCAAATGTACGTGGAAGTGTCTTGGCTATTTTTGTTAACCGTGACTTTTTTCAGAACTTGCTGTTATATTCTGTTGCAGCCCAATACAGGACTGACTATTTGCGGTAACGCCTCAATAATTTGTGCAAAGCACCTTTAGCGAAACACAATATGATGGAGGAACTGGACTCGCCATGCAGTGTTCTTGAAAGTAATTGACAGGCGGCGTTTCGGCTCGGGATCTTTCATACTCAAATGGTCCTCTGTCTGTTCCTCCGCAGATAGACATAAAATGCTGGAGTAACTCAGCGGGACAGGCAGCATCTCTGCAGAGAAGGGACTCGACCGGAAACGCCACCCATTCCTGCGCTCCAGAGATGCTGCCTGTCCCGCTGAATTATTCCAGCATATTGTGTGTATCTTCGATTTAAACCAGCATCTGCAGTTCTTTCCTACACATTTT
>NW_027602185.1:20000-45809 GCF_053455715.1 Rhinoraja longicauda | reverse complement strand
GGTCTTGTCCGATCTTGTCTGTGTCTTGTCTGGGTATCGTCCGGTCTTGTCCGGTCTTGTCCGTTCTTGTCCGGGTCTTGTCCGTTCTTGTCTGGGTCATGTCCGGTCTTGTCCGGGTCTTGTCCGGTCTTGTCTGGGTCATGTCCGGGTCATGTCCGGTCTTGTCCGGTGTTGTCCGATCTTGTCTGGGTCTTGTCCGGTCTTGTCTGGGTCTTGTCCGGTCTTGTCCGGTCTTGTCCGGTCTTGTCCGGTCTTGTCCGGTCTTGTCCGGTCTTGTCCGGTCTTGTCCGATTTTGTCTGGGTCTTGTCTGGGTCTTGTCTGGGTCATGTCCGGTCTTGACCGGGTCTTGTCCGGGTCTTGTCCGGTCTTGTCTGGGTCTTGTCCGGTCTTGTCCGTTCTTGTTCGGTCTTGTCCGGTCTTGTCTGGGTCTTGTCCGGTCTTGTCCGGGTCTTGTCCGTTCTTGTCTGGGTCTTGTCCGGTCTAGTCTGGGTCTTGTCCGGTCTTGTCCGGTCTTGTCCGGTCTTGTCCGGTCTTGTCCGGTCTTGTCTGGGTCTTGTCCGGTCTTGTCTGGGTATCGTCCGGTCTTGTCCGGTCTTGTCCGTTCTTGTCCGGGTCTTGTCCGTTCTTGTCTGGGTCTTGTCTGGTCTTGTCCGGTCTTGTTCGGTCTTGTTCGGGTCTTGTCCGGTCTTGTCCGTTCTTGTCCGGTCTTGTCCGGTCTTGTCCGGTCTTGTACGGTCTTGTCCGGTCTTGTCTGGGTCTTGTCCGGTCTTGTCTGGGTCTTGTCCGGTCTTGTCCGGGTCTTGTCCGGTCTTGTCCGGTCTTGTCCGGTCTTGTTCGGTCTTGTCCGGTCTTGTCTGGGTCTTGTCCGGTCTTGTCCGGTCTTGTCCGGTCTTGTCTGGGTCATGTCCGGTCTTGACCGGGTCTTGTCCGGGTCTTGTCCGGTCTTGTCTGGGTCTTGTCCGGTCTTGTCCGGTCTTGTCCGGTCTTGTCCGATCTTGTCTGGGTCTTGTCTGGGTCATGTCCGGTCTTGACCGGGTCTTGTCCGGTCTTGTCTGGGTCTTGTCTGGGTCTTGTCCGGTCTTGTCCGGTCTTGTCCGGTCTTGTCCGGTCTTGTCCGGTCTTGTCCGGTCTTGTCTGGGTCTTGTCCGGTCTTGTCCGGTCTTGTTCGGTCTTGTCCGGTCTTGTCCGGTCTTGTCTGGGTCTTGTCCGGTCTTGTCTGGGTCTTGTCTGGGTCTTGTCCGGTCTTGTTCGGTCTTGTTCGGTCTTGTCCGGTCTTGTCTGGGTCTTGTCCGGTCTTGTCTTGTCTGGGTATCGTCCGGTCTTGTCCGGTCTTGTCCGTTCTTGTCCGGGTCTTGTCCGTTCTTGTCCGGGTCTTGTCCGGGTCTTGTCCGGGTCTTGTCCGGGTCTTGTCCGGTCTTGTCCGGTCTTGTCTGGGTCTTGTCCGGTCTTGTCCGGTCTTCTCCGGGTCTTGTCAGGTCTTGTCTGGGTCTTGTCCGGTCTTGTCCGGTCTTGTCCGGTCTTGTCTGGGTCTTGTCCGGTCTTGTCCGGTGTTGTCTGGGTCTTGTCCGGTCTTGCCCGGGTCTTGTCCGTTCTTGTCCGGGTCTTGTCCGGTCTTGTCCGGGTCTTGTCCGGTCCTTGTCCGGTCTTGTCCGGTCTTGTCCGGTCTTGTCCGGTCTTGTCCGGTCTTGTCCGGTCTTGTCCGATCTTGTCTGGGTCTTGTCTGGGTCATGTCCGGTCTTGTCCGGGTCTTGTCCGGTCTTGTCTGGGTCTTGTCCGGTCTTGTCCGGTCTTGTTCGGTCTTGTCCGGTCTTGTCCGTTCTTGTCCGGGTCTTGTCCGGGTCTTGTCCGGTCTTGTCCGGTCTTGTCTGGGTATCGTCCGGTCTTGTCCGTTCTTGTCCGTTCTTGTCCGGGTCTTGTCCGGTCTTGTTCGGTCTTGTCCGGTCTTGTCCGTTCTTGTCCGGGTCTTGTCCGGGTCTTGTCCGGTCTTGTCTGGGTCTTGTCCGGTCTTGTCCGGTCTTGTCCGGTCTTGTCCGGGTCTTCTCCGGTCTTGTCCGGTCTTGTCCGGTCTTGTCCGGTCTTGTCTGGGTCATGTCCGGTCTTGACCGGGTCTTGTCCGGGTCTTGTCCGGTCTTGTCCGGTCTTGTCTGGGTCTTGTCCGGTCTTGTCCGGTCTTGTTCGGTCTTGTCCGGTCTTGTCCGGTCTTGTCTGGGTCTTGTCCGGTCTTGTCTGGGTCTTGTCCGGTCTTGTTCGGTCTTGTCCGTTCTTGTCCGGGTCTTGTCCGTTCTTGTCCGGGTCTTGTCCGGGTCTTGTCCGGGTCTTGTCCGGGTCTTGTCCGGTCTTGTCCGGTCTTGTCTGGGTCTTGTCCGGTCTTGTCCGGTCTTCTCCGGGTCTTGTCAGGTCTTGTCTGGGTCTTGTCCGGTCTTGTCCGGTCTTGTCCGTTCTTGTCCGGGTCTTGTCCGTTCTTGTCTGGGTCTTGTCCGGTCTTGTCTGGGTCTTGTCCGGTCTTGTCCGGTCTTGTCCGGTCTTGTCTGGGTATCGTCCGGTCTTGTCCGGTCTTGTCCGTTCTTGTCCGGGTCTTGTCCGTTCTTGTCTGGGTCATGTCCGGTCTTGTCCGGGTCTTGTCCGGTCTTGTCTGGGTCATGTCCGGGTCATGTCCGGTCTTGTCCGGTGTTGTCCGATCTTGTCTGGGTCTTGTCCGGTCTTGTCTGGGTCTTGTCCGGTCTTGTCCGGTCTTGTCCGGTCTTGTCCGGTCTTGTCCGGTCTTGTCCGATTTTGTCTGGGTCTTGTCTGGGTCTTGTCTGGGTCATGTCCGGTCTTGACCGGGTCTTGTCCGGGTCTTGTCCGGTCTTGTCTGGGTCTTGTCCGGTCTTGTCCGGTCTTGTCCGGTCTTGTCTGGGTCTTGTCCGGTCTTGTCTGGGTCTTGTCCGGTCTTGTCCGGTCTTGTTCGGTCTTGTCCGGTCTTGTCCGTTCTTGTCCGGGTCTTGTCCGGGTCTTGTCCGGTCTTGTCCGGTCTTGTCTGGGTCTTGTCCGGTCTTGTCCGGTCTTGTCTGGGTCTTGTCCGGTCTTGTTCGGTCTTGTCCGGTCTTGTCCGATCTTGTCTGGGTCTTGTCTGGGTCATGTCCGGTCTTGACCGGGTCTTGTCCGGGTCTTGTCCGGTCTTGTCTGGGTCTTGTCCGGTCTTGTCCGGTCTTGTCCGGTCTTGTCCGATCTTGTCTGGGTCTTGTCTGGGTCATGTCCGGTCTTGACCGGGTCTTGTCCGGTCTTGTCTGGGTCTTGTCTGGGTCTTGTCCGGTCTTGTCCGGTCTTGTCCGGTCTTGTCTGGGTCATGTCCGGTCTTGACCGGGTCTTGTCCGGGTCTTGTCCGGTCTTGTCTGGGTCTTGTCCGGTCTTGTCCGGTCTTGTCCGGTCTTGTCCGATCTTGTCTGGGTCTTGTCTGGGTCATGTCCGGTCTTGACCGGGTCTTGTCCGGTCTTGTCTGGGTCTTGTCTGGGTCTTGTCCGGTCTTGTCCGGTCTTGTCCGGTCTTGTCCGGTCTTGTCCGGTCTTGTCTGGGTCTTGTCCGGTCTTGTCCGGTCTTGTCTGGGTCTTGTCCGGTCTTGTTCGGTCTTGTTCGGTCTTGTCCGGTCTTGTCTGGGTCTTGTCCGGTCTTGTCTTGTCTGGGTATCGTCCGGTCTTGTCCGGTCTTGTCCGTTCTTGTCCGGGTCTTGTCCGTTCTTGTCCGGGTCTTGTCCGGGTCTTGTCCGGGTCTTGTCCGGGTCTTGTCCGGTCTTGTCCGGTCTTGTCTGGGTCTTGTCCGGTCTTGTCCGGTCTTCTCCGGGTCTTGTCAGGTCTTGTCTGGGTCTTGTCCGGTCTTGTCCGGTCTTGTTCGGTCTTGTCCGGTCTTGTCTGGGTCTTGTCCGGTCTTGTCCGGTCTTGTCCGGTCTTGTCCGGTCTTGTCTGGGTCTTGTCTGGGTCTTGTCTGGGTCATGTCCGGTCTTGACCGGGTCTTGTCCGGGTCTTGTCCGGTCTTGTCTGGGTCTTGTCCGGTCTTGTCCGGTCTTGTCTGGGTCTTGTCCGGTCTTGTCCGGTCTTGTCCGGTCTTGTCTGGGTCTTGTCCGGTCTTGTCCGGGTCTTGTCCGGTCTTGTCCGGTCTTGTCCGGTCTTGTCTGGGTCTTGTCCGGTCTTGTCCGGTGTTGTCTGGGTCTTGTCCGGTGTTGTCTGGGTCTTGTCCGGTCTTGTCCGGTCTTGTCCGGTCTTGTCCGGGTCTTGTCCGGTCCTTGTCCGGTCTTGTCCAGTCTTGTCCGGTCTTGTCCGGTCTTGTCCGGTCTTGTCCGGTCTTGTCCGATCTTGTCTGGGTCTTGTCTGGGTCATGTCCGGTCTTGTCTGGGTCTTCTCCGGTCTTGTCCGGGTCTTGTCCGGGTCTTGTCCGGTCTTGTCCGGTCTTGTCTGGGTCTTGTCCGGTCTTGTCCGGTCTTGTCCGGGTCTTGTCCGGTCTTGTCCGATCTTGTCTGTGTCTTGTCTGGGTCATGTCCGGTCTTGTCTGGGTCTTGTCCGGTCTTGTCCGGTCTTGTCCGGTCTTGTCCGGTCTTGTCTGGGTATCGTCCGGTCTTGTCCGGTCTTGTCCGTTCTTGTCCGGGTCTTGTCCGTTCTTGTCTGGGTCATGTCCGGTCTTGTCCGATTTTGTCTGGGTCTTGTCTGGGTCTTGTCTGGGTCATGTCCGGTCTTGACCGGGTCTTGTCCGGGTCTTGTCCGGTCTTGTCTGGGTCTTGTCCGGTCTTGTCCGGTCTTGTCCGGTCTTGTCCGGTCTTGTCTGGGTCTTGTCCGGTCTTGTCTGGGTCTTGTCCGGTCTTGTCCGTTCTTGTCCGTTCTTGTCCGGGTCTTGTCCGGTCTTGTTCGGTCTTGTCCGGTCTTGTCCGTTCTTGTCCGGGTCTTGTCCGGTCTTGTTCGGTCTTGTCCGGTCTTGTCCGTTCTTGTCCGGGTCTTGTCCGGGTCTTGTCCGGTCTTGACCGGGTCTTGTCCGGGTCTTGTCCGGTCTTGTCCGGTCTTGTCCGGTCTTGTCCGTTCTTGTCCGGGTCTTGTCCGTTCTTGTCTGGGTCTTGTCTGGTCTTGTCCGGTCTTGTTCGGTCTTGTTCGGGTCTTGTCCGGTGTTGTCTGGGTCTTGTCCGGTCTTGTCCGGTCTTGTCTGGGTCTTGTCCGGTCTTGTCCGGTCTTGTCTGGGTCTTGTCCGGTCTTGTCCGTTCTTGTCCGGTCTTGTCCGTTCTTGTCCGTTCTTGTCCGTTCTTGTCCGGGTCTTCTCCGGTCTTGTCCGTTCTTGTCCGGGTCTTGTCCGGGTCTTGTCCGGGTCTTGTCCGGTCTTGTCCGGGTCTTGTCCGGTCTTGTCCGGTCTTGTCCGGTCTTGTCTGGGTCTTGTCCGGTCTTGTCCGGTCTTGTCCGTTCTTGTCCGGGTCTTGTCCGTTCTTGTCTGGGTCTTGTCCGGTCTTGTCTGGGTCTTGTCCGGTCTTGTCCGGTCTTGTCCGGTCTTGTCTGGGTCTTGTCCGGTCTTGTCCGTTCTTGTCCGGGTCTTGTCCAGGTCTTGTCCGGTCTTGTCTGGGTATCGTCCGGTCTTGTCCGTTCTTGTCCGTTCTTGTCCGGGTCTTGTCCGGTCTTGTTCGGTCTTGTCCGGTCTTGTCCGTTCTTGTCCGGGTCTTGTCCGGGTCTTGTCCGGTCTTGTCTGGGTCTTGTCCGGTCTTGTCCGGTCTTGTCTGGGTCTTGTCCGGTCTTGTCCGTTCTTGTCCGTTCTTGTCCGTTCTTGTCCGGGTCTTCTCCGGTCTTGTCCGGTCTTGTCCGGTCTTGTCCGTTCTTGTGCGGGTCTTGTCCGTTCTTGTCCGGGTCTTCTCCGGTCTTGTCCGGTCTTGTCCGTTCTTGTCCAGTCTTGTCCGGTCTTGTCTGGGTCTTGTCCGTTCTTGTCTGGGTCTTGTCTGGTCTTGTCCGGTCTTGTTCGGTCTTGTTCGGGTCTTGTCCGGTGTTGTCTGGGTCTTGTCCGGTCTTGTCCGGTCTTGTCTGGGTCTTGTCCGGTCTTGTCCGGTCTTGTCTGGGTCTTGTCCGGTCTTGTCCGTTCTTGTCCGGTCTTGTCCGTTCTTGTCCGTTCTTGTCCGTTCTTGTCCGGGTCTTCTCCGGTCTTGTCCGGTCTTGTCCGGTCTTGTCCGTTCTTGTCCGGGTCTTGTCCGTTCTTGTCTGGGTCTTGTCCGGTCTTGTCCGGGTCTTGTCCGGTCTTGTCTGGGTCTTGTCCGGTCTTGTCCGATCTTGTCTGGGTCTTGTCTGGGTCATGTCCGGTCTTGTCCGGTCTTGTCCGTTCTTGTCCGGGTCTTGTCCGTTCTTGTCTGGGTCTTGTCCGGTCTTGTCTGGGTCTTGTCCGGTCTTGTCCGGTCTTGTCCGGTCTTGTCTGGGTCTTGTCCGGTCTTGTCCGGTCTTGTCCGGTCTTGTCTGGGTCTTGTCCGGTCTTGTCCGTTCTTGTCCGGGTCTTGTCCGGGTCTTGTCCGGTCTTGTCCGGTCTTGTCCGGTCTTGTTCGGTCTTGTCCGGGTCTTGTCCGTTCTTGTCTGGGTCTTGTCTGGTCTTGTCCGGTCTTGTTCGGTCTTGTTCGGGTCTTGTCCGGTCTTGTCCGTTCTTGTCCGGGTCTTGTCCGTTCTTGTCCGGGTCTTGTCCGTTCTTGTCCGGGTCTTGTCCGGGTCTTGTCCGGTCTTGTCCGGTCTTGTCCGGTCTTGTGCGGTCTTGTCCGGTCTTGTCCGGGTCTTGTCCGGTCTTGTCTGGGTCTTGTCCGGTCTTGTTCGGTCTTGTCCGGTCTTGTCTGGGTCTTGTCCGGTCTTGTCCGGTCTTGTCCGGTCTTGTCTGGGTCATGTCCGGTCTTGACCGGGTCTTGTCCGGGTCTTGTCCGGTCTTGTCTGGGTCTTGTCCGGTCTTGTCCGGTCTTGTCCGGTCTTGTCCGATCTTGTCTGGGTCTTGTCTGGGTCATGTCCGGTCTTGACCGGGTCTTGTCCGGTCTTGTCTGGGTCTTGTCTGGGTCTTGTCCGGTCTTGTCCGGTCTTGTCCGGTCTTGTCCGGTCTTGTCTGGGTCTTGTCCGGTCTTGTCCGGTCTTGTCCGGTCTTGTCCGTTCTTGTCCGGGTCTTGTCCGTTCTTGTCCGGGTCTTGTCCGGGTCTTGTCCGGGTCTTGTCCGGGTCTTGTCCGGTCTTGTCCGGTCTTGTCTGGGTCTTGTCCGGTCTTGTCCGTTCTTGTCCGGGTCTTGACCGGGTCTTGTCCGGTCTTGTCCGGTCTTGTCTGGGTCATGTCCGGTCTTGACCGGGTCTTGTCCCGGTCTTGTCCGGTCTTGTCTGGGTCTTGTCCGGTCTTGTCCGGTGTTGTCTGGGTCTTGTCCGGTCTTGTCCGGGTCTTGTCCGTTCTTGTCCGGTCTTGTTCGGTCTTGTCCGGTCTTGTCCGGTCTTGTTCGGTCTTGTCCGGTCTTGTCTGGGTCTTGTCCGGTCTTGTCCGGGTCTTGTCCGGTCTTGTCCGGGCTTGTCTGGGTCTTGTCCGGTCTTGTCTGGGTATCGTCCGGTCTTGTCCGGTCTTGTCCGTTCTTGTCCGGGTCTTGTCCGTTCTTGTCTGGGTCTTGTCTGGTCTTGTCCGGTCTTGTTCGGTCTTGTTCGGGTCTTGTCCGGTGTTGTCTGGGTCTTGTCCGGTCTTGTCCGGTCTTGTCCGGTCTTGTCTGGGTCTCATCCGGTCTTGTCCGGTCTTGTCCGGTCTTGTCCGGTGTTGTCTGGGTCTTGTCCGGTCTTGTCCGGTCTTGTCCGGTCTTTTTCGGTCTTGTCTGGGTCTCGTCCGGTCTTGTCCGGTCTTGTCTGGGTCTTGTCCGGTCTTGTCTGGGTCTTGTCCGGTCTTGTCCGGTCTTGTCTGGGTCTTGTCCGGTCTTGTCCGGTCTTGTCTGGGTCTTGTCCGGTCTTGTCCGGTCTTGTCCGGTGTTGTCTGGGTCTTGTCCGGTCTTGTTCGGTCTTGTCCGGTCTTGTCTGGGTCTTGTCCGGTCTTGTCCGGTCTTGTCCGGTCTTGTCCGATCTTGTCTGTGTCTTGTCTGGGTCATGTCCGGTCTTGACCGGGTCTTGTCCGGGTCTTGTCCGGTCTTGTCTGGGTCTTGTCCGGTCTTGTCCGTTCTTGTTCGGTCTTGTCCGGTCTTGTCTGGGTCTTGTCCGGTCTTGTCCGTTCTTGTCTGGGTCTTGTCTGGTCTTGTCCGGTCTTGTTCGGTCTTGTTCGGGTCTTGTCCGGTCTTGTCCGTTCTTGTCCGGGTCTTGTCCGTTCTTGTCCGGGTCTTGTCCGTTCTTGTCCGGGTCTTGTCCGGGTCTTGTCCGGTCTTGTCCGGTCTTGTCCGGTCTTGTACGGTCTTGTCCGGTCTTGTCCGGGTCTTGTCCGGTCTTGTCTGGGTCTTGTCCGGTCTTGTTCGGTCTTGTCCGGTCTTGTCTGGGTCTTGTCCGGTCTTGTCCGGTCTTGTCCGGTCTTGTCTGGGTCATGTCTGGGTCTTGACCGGGTCTTGTCCGGGTCTTGTCCGGTCTTGTCTGGGTCTTGTCCGGTCTTGTCCGGTCTTGTCCGGTCTTGTCCGATCTTGTCTGGGTCTTGTCTGGGTCATGTCCGGTCTTGACCGGGTCTTGTCCGGTCTTGTCTGGGTCTTGTCTGGGTCTTGTCCGGTCTTGTCCGGTCTTGTCCGGTCTTGTCCGGTCTTGTCTGGGTCTTGTCCGGTCTTGTCCGGTCTTGTCCGGTCTTGTCCGTTCTTGTCCGGGTCTTGTCCGTTCTTGTCCGGGTCTTGTCCGGGTCTTGTCCGGGTCTTGTCCGGGTCTTGTCCGGTCTTGTCCGGTCTTGTCTGGGTCTTGTCCGGTCTTGTCCGGTCTTCTCCGGGTCTTGTCCGGTCTTGTCCGGTCTTGTCTGGGTCTTGTCCGGTCTTGTCCGGTCTTGTTCGGTCTTGTCCGGTCTTGTCCGTTCTTGTCCGGGTCTTGTCCGGGTCTTGTCCGGTCTTGTCCGGTCTTGTCTGGGTATCGTCCGGTCTTGTCCGTTCTTGTCCGTTCTTGTCCGGGTCTTGTCCGGTCTTGTTCGGTCTTGTCCGGGTCTTCTCCGGTCTTGTCCGGTCTTGTCCGGTCTTGTCCGGTCTTGTCTGGGTCATGTCCGGTCTTGTCCGGGTCTTGTCCGGTCTTGTCCGGTCTTGTCCGATCTTGTCTGTGTCTTGTCTGGGTCTTGTCCGGTCTTGTCCGGTCTTGTCCGGTCTTGTCCGGTCTTGTCTGGGTATCGTCCGGTCTTGTCCGGTCTTGTCCGTTCTTGTCCGGGTCTTGTCCGTTCTTGTCTGGGTCATGTCCGGTCTTGTCCGGGTCTTGTCCGGTCTTGTCTGGGTCATGTCCGGGTCATGTCCGGTCTTGTCCGGTGTTGTCCGATCTTGTCTGGGTCTTGTCCGGTCTTGTCTGGGTCTTGTCCGGTCTTGTCCGGTCTTGTCCGGTCTTGTCCGGTCTTGTCCGGTCTTGTCCGGTCTTGTCCGATTTTGTCTGGGTCTTGTCTGGGTCTTGTCTGGGTCATGTCCGGTCTTGACCGGGTCTTGTCCGGGTCTTGTCCGGTCTTGTCTGGGTCTTGTCCGGTCTTGTCCGTTCTTGTTCGGTCTTGTCCGGTCTTGTCTGGGTCTTGTCCGGTCTTGTCCGGGTCTTGTCCGTTCTTGTCTGGGTCTTGTCCGGTCTAGTCTGGGTCTTGTCCGGTCTTGTCCGGTCTTGTCCGGTCTTGTCCGGTCTTGTCCGGTCTTGTCTGGGTCTTGTCCGGTCTTGTCTGGGTATCGTCCGGTCTTGTCCGGTCTTGTCCGTTCTTGTCTGGGTCTTGTCCGGTCTTGTCCGGTCTTGTCCGGTCTTGTCTGGGTCATGTCCGGTCTTGACCGGGTCTTGTCCGGGTCTTGTCCGGTCTTGTCTGGTCTTGTCCGGTCTTGTCCGGTCTTGTCCGGTCTTGTCCGATCTTGTCTGGGTCTTGTCTGGGTCATGTCCGGTCTTGACCGGGTCTTGTCCGGTCTTGTCTGGGTCTTGTCTGGGTCTTGTCCGGTCTTGTCCGGTCTTGTCCGGTCTTGTCCGGTCTTGTCTGGGTCTTGTCCGGTCTTGTCCGGTCTTGTTCGGTCTTGTCCGGTCTTGTCCGGTCTTGTCTGGGTCTTGTCCGGTCTTGTCTGGGTCTTGTCTGGGTCTTGTCCGGTCTTGTTCGGTCTTGTTCGGTCTTGTCCGGTCTTGTCTGGGTCTTGTCCGGTCTTGTCTTGTCTGGGTATCGTCCGGTCTTGTCCGGTCTTGTCCGTTCTTGTCCGGGTCTTGTCCGTTCTTGTCCGGGTCTTGTCCGGGTCTTGTCCGGGTCTTGTCCGGGTCTTGTCCGGTCTTGTCCGGTCTTGTCTGGGTCTTGTCCGGTCTTGTCCGGTCTTCTCCGGGTCTTGTCAGGTCTTGTCTGGGTCTTGTCCGGTCTTGTCCGGTCTTGTCCGGTCTTGTCCGGTCTTGTCTGGGTCTTGTCCGGTCTTGTCCGGTGTTGTCTGGGTCTTGTCCGGTCTTGCCCGGGTCTTGTCCGTTCTTGTCCGGGTCTTGTCCGGTCTTGTCCGGGTCTTGTCCGGTCTTGTCCGGTCTTGTCCGATCTTGTCTGGGTCTTGTCTGGGTCATGTCCGGTCTTGTCCGGGTCTTGTCCGGTCTTGTCTGGGTCTTGTCCGGTCTTGTCCGGTCTTGTTCGGTCTTGTCCGGTCTTGTCCGTTCTTGTCCGGGTCTTGTCCGGGTCTTGTCCGGTCTTGTCCGGTCTTGTCTGGGTATCGTCCGGTCTTGTCCGTTCTTGTCCGTTCTTGTCCGGGTCTTGTCCGGTCTTGTTCGGTCTTGTCCGGTCTTGTCCGTTCTTGTCCGGGTCTTGTCCGGGTCTTGTCCGGTCTTGTCTGGGTCTTGTCCGGTCTTGTCCGGTCTTGTCCGGTCTTGTCCGGGTCTTCTCCGGTCTTGTCCGGTCTTGTCCGGTCTTGTCCGGTCTTGTCTGGGTCATGTCCGGTCTTGACCGGGTCTTGTCCGGGTCTTGTCCGGTCTTGTCCGGTCTTGTCTGGGTCTTGTCCGGTCTTGTCCGGTCTTGTTCGGTCTTGTCCGTTCTTGTCCGGGTCTTGTCCGTTCTTGTCCGGGTCTTGTCCGGGTCTTGTCCGGGTCTTGTCCGGTCTTGTCCGGTCTTGTCTGGGTCTTGTCCGGTCTTGTCCGGTCTTCTCCGGGTCTTGTCAGGTCTTGTCTGGGTCTTGTCCGGTCTTGTCCGGTCTTGTCCGGTCTTGTCTGGGTCTTGTCCGGTCTTGTCCGGTGTTGTCTGGGTCTTGTCCGGTGTTGTCTGGGTCTTGTCCGGTCTTGTCCGGTGTTGTCTGGGTCTTGTCCGGTCTTGTCCGGGTCTTGTCCGTTCTTGTCCGGGTCTTGTCCGGTCTTGTCCGGGTCTTGTCCGGTCCTTGTCCGGTCTTGTCCGGTCTTGTCCGGTCTTGTCCGGTCTTGTCCGGTCTTGTCCGGTCTTGTCCGATCTTGTCTGGGTCTTGTCTGGGTCATGTCCGGTCTTGTCCGGGTCTTGTCCGGGTCTTGTCCGGTCTTGTCTGGGTCTTGTCCGGTCTTGTCCGGTCTTGTCCGTTCTTGTCCGGGTCTTGTCCGTTCTTGTCTGGGTCTTGTCCGGTCTTGTCTGGGTCTTGTCCGGTCTTGTCCGGTCTTGTCCGGTCTTGTCCGGTCTTGTCTGGGTATCGTCCGGTCTTGTCCGGTCTTGTCCGTTCTTGTCCGGGTCTTGTCCGTTCTTGTCTGGGTCATGTCCGGTCTTGTCCGGGTCTTGTCCGGTCTTGTCTGGGTCATGTCCGGGTCATGTCCGGTCTTGTCCGGTGTTGTCCGATCTTGTCTGGGTCTTGTCCGGTCTTGTCTGGGTCTTGTCCGGTCTTGTCCGGTCTTGTCCGGTCTTGTCCGGTCTTGTCCGGTCTTGTCTGGGTCTTGTCCGGTCTTGTCCGGTCTTGTCTGGGTCTTGTCCGGTCTTGTTCGGTCTTGTCCGGTCTTGTCTGGGTCTTGTCCGGTCTTGTCCGGTCTTGTCCGGTCTTGTCTGGGTCATGTCCGGTCTTGACCGGGTCTTGTCCGGGTCTTGTCCGGTCTTGTCTGGGTCTTGTCCGGTCTTGTCCGGTCTTGTCCGGTCTTGTCCGATCTTGTCTGGGTCTTGTCTGGGTCATGTCCGGTCTTGACCGGGTCTTGTCCGGTCTTGTCTGGGTCTTGTCTGGGTCTTGTCCGGTCTTGTCCGGTCTTGTCCGGTCTTGTCTGGGTCATGTCCGGTCTTGACCGGGTCTTGTCCGGGTCTTGTCCGGGTCTTGTCCGGTCTTGTCTGGGTCTTGTCCGGTCTTGTCCGGTCTTGTCCGGTCTTGTCCGATCTTGTCTGGGTCTTGTCTGGGTCATGTCCGGTCTTGACCGGGTCTTGTCCGGTCTTGTCTGGGTCTTGTCTGGGTCTTGTCCGGTCTTGTCCGGTCTTGTCCGGTCTTGTCTGGGTCTTGTCCGGTCTTGTCCGGTCTTGTCTGGGTCTTGTCCGGTCTTGTTCGGTCTTGTTCGGTCTTGTCCGGTCTTGTCTGGGTCTTGTCCGGTCTTGTCTTGTCTGGGTATCGTCCGGTCTTGTCCGGTCTTGTCCGTTCTTGTCCGGGTCTTGTCCGTTCTTGTCCGGGTCTTGTCCGGGTCTTGTCCGGGTCTTGTCCGGGTCTTGTCCGGTCTTGTCCGGTCTTGTCTGGGTCTTGTCCGGTCTTGTCCGGTCTTCTCCGGGTCTTGTCAGGTCTTGTCTGGGTCTTGTCCGGTCTTGTCCGGTCTTGTTCGGTCTTGTCCGGTCTTGTCTGGGTCTTGTCCGGTCTTGTCCGGTCTTGTCCGGTCTTGTCCGGTCTTGTCCGGTCTTGTCTGGGTCTTGTCTGGGTCTTGTCTGGGTCATGTCCGGTCTTGACCGGGTCTTGTCCGGGTCTTGTCCGGTCTTGTCTGGGTCTTGTCCGGTCTTGTCCGGTCTTGTCTGGGTCTTGTCCGGTCTTGTCCGGTCTTGTCCGGTCTTGTCTGGGTCTTGTCCGGTCTTGTCCGGGTCTTGTCCGGGTCTTGTCCGGTCTTGTCCGGTCTTGTCCGGTCTTGTCTGGGTCTTGTCCGGTCTTGTCCGGTGTTGTCTGGGTCTTGTCCGGTGTTGTCTGGGTCTTGTCCGGTCTTGTCCGGTCTTGTCCGGTCTTGTCCGGGTCTTGTCCGGTCCTTGTCCGGTCTTGTCCAGTCTTGTCCGGTCTTGTCCGGTCTTGTCCGGTCTTGTCCGGTCTTGTCCGATCTTGTCTGGGTCTTGTCTGGGTCATGTCCGGTCTTGTCTGGGTCTTCTCCGGTCTTGTCCGGGTCTTGTCCGGGTCTTGTCCGGTCTTGTCCGGTCTTGTCTGGGTCTTGTCCGGTCTTGTCCGGGTCTTGTCCGGTCTTGTCCGATCTTGTCTGTGTCTTGTCTGGGTCATGTCCGGTCTTGTCTGGGTCTTGTCCGGTCTTGTCCGGGTCTTGTCCGTTCTTGTCTGGGTCTTGTCCGGTCTTGTCTGGGTCTTGTCCGGTCTTGTCCGGTCTTGTCCGGTCTTGTCCGGTCTTGTCTGGGTATCGTCCGGTCTTGTCCGGTCTTGTCCGTTCTTGTCCGGGTCTTGTCCGTTCTTGTCTGGGTCATGTCCGGTCTTGTCCGATTTTGTCTGGGTCTTGTCTGGGTCTTGTCTGGGTCATGTCCGGTCTTGACCGGGTCTTGTCCGGGTCTTGTCCGGTCTTGTCTGGGTCTTGTCCGGTCTTGTCCGGTCTTGTCCGGTCTTGTCTGGGTCTTGTCCGGTCTTGTCTGGGTCTTGTCCGGTCTTGTCCGTTCTTGTCCGTTCTTGTCCGGGTCTTGTCCGGTCTTGTTCGGTCTTGTCCGGTCTTGTCCGTTCTTGTCCGGGTCTTGTCCGGGTCTTGTCCGGTCTTGACCGGGTCTTGTCCGGGTCTTGTCCGGTCTTGTCCGGTCTTGTCCGGTCTTGTCCGGTCTTGTCCGTTCTTGTCCGGGTCTTGTCCGTTCTTGTCTGGGTCTTGTCTGGTCTTGTCCGGTCTTGTTCGGTCTTGTTCGGGTCTTGTCCGGTGTTGTCTGGGTCTTGTCCGGTCTTGTCCGGTCTTGTCTGGGTCTTGTCCGGTCTTGTCCGGTCTTGTCTGGGTCTTGTCCGGTCTTGTCCGTTCTTGTCCGGTCTTGTCCGTTCTTGTCCGTTCTTGTCCGTTCTTGTCCGGGTCTTCTCCGGTCTTGTCCGTTCTTGTCCGGGTCTTGTCCGGGTCTTGTCCGGGTCTTGTCCGGTCTTGTCCGGGTCTTGTCCGGTCTTGTCCGGTCTTGTCTGGGTCTTGTCCGGTCTTGTCCGGTCTTGTCCGTTCTTGTCCGGGTCTTGTCCGTTCTTGTCTGGGTCTTGTCCGGTCTTGTCTGGGTCTTGTCCGGTCTTGTCCGGTCTTGTCCGGTCTTGTCTGGGTCTTGTCCGGTCTTGTCCGGGTCTTGTCCGGGTCTTGTCCGGTCTTGTCTGGGTATCGTCCGGTCTTGTCCGTTCTTGTCCGTTCTTGTCCGGGTCTTGTCCGGTCTTGTTCGGTCTTGTCCGGTCTTGTCCGTTCTTGTCCGGGTCTTGTCCGGGTCTTGTCCGGTCTTGTCTGGGTCTTGTCCGGTCTTGTCCGGTCTTGTCTGGGTCTTGTCCGGTCTTGTCTGGGTCTTGTCCGGTCTTGTCCGTTCTTGTCCGTTCTTGTCCGTTCTTGTCCGGGTCTTCTCCGGTCTTGTCCGGTCTTGTCCGGTCTTGTCCGTTCTTGTGCGGGTCTTGTCCGTTCTTGTCCGGGTCTTCTCCGGTCTTGTCCGGTCTTGTCCGTTCTTGTCCAGTCTTGTCCGGTCTTGTCTGGGTCTTGTCCGATCTTGTCTGTGTCTTGTCTGGGTCTTGTCCGGTCTTGTCCGGTCTTGTCCGGTCTTGTCCGGGTCTTGTCCGGTCTTGTCCGGTCTTGTCCGGTCTTGTCCGGGTCTTGTCCGGTCTTGTCCGGGTCTTGTCCGGTCTTGTCCGGTCTTGTTCGGTCTTGTCCGGTCTTGTCCGGGTCTTGTCCGGTGTTGTCTGGGTCTTGTCCGGTCTTGTCCGGTCTTGTCCGGGTCTTGTCCGGTCTTGTCCGGGTCTTGTCCGGTCTTGTCTGGGTCTTGTCCGGTCTTGTCTGGGTCTTGTCCGGTCTTGTCCGGTGTTGTCTGGGTCTTGTCCGGTCTTGTCCGGTCTTGTCCGGGTCTTGTCCGGTCTTGTCCGGGCTTGTCTGGGTCTTGTCCGGTCTTGTCTGGGTATCGTCCGGTCTTGTCCGGTCTTGTCCGTTCTTGTCCGGGTCTTGTCCGGTCTTGTCTGGGTCTTGCCTGGTCTTGTTCGGTCTTGTCCGGGTCTTGTCCGTTCTTGTCTGGGTCTTGTCTGGTCTTGTCCGGTCTTGTTCGGTCTTGTTCGGGTCTTGTCCGGTGTTGTCTGGGTCTTGTCCGGTCTTGTCCGGTCTTGTCCGGTCTTGTCTGGGTCTCATCCGGTCTTGTCCGGTCTTGTCCGGTCTTGTCCGGTGTTGTCTGGGTCTTGTCCGGTCTTGTCCGGTCTTGTCCGGTCTTTTTCGGTCTTGTCTGGGTCTCGTCCGGTCTTGTCCGGTCTTGTCTGGGTCTTGTCCGGTCTTGTCTGGGTCTTGTCCGGTCTTGTCCGGTCTTGTCTGGGTCTTGTCCGGTCTTGTCCGGTGTTGTCTGGGTCTTGTTCGGTCTTGTCCGGTCTTGTCTGGGTCTTGTCCGGTCTTGTCCGTTCTTGTTCGGTCTTGTCCGGTCTTGTCTGGGTCTTGTCCGGTCTTGTCCGGTCTTGTCCGGTCTTGTTCGGTCTTGTCCGGGTCTTGTCCGTTCTTGTCTGGGTCTTGTCTGGTCTTGTCCGGTCTTGTTCGGTCTTGTTCGGGTCTTGTCCGGTCTTGTCCGTTCTTGTCCGGTCTTGTCCGGTCTTGTCCGGTCTTGTCCGGTCTTGTCCGGTCTTGTCCGGTCTTGTCTGGGTCATGTCCGGTCTTGACCGGGTCTTGTCCGGGTCTTGTCCGGTCTTGTCTGGGTCTTGTCCGGTCTTGTCCGGTCTTGTCCGGTCTTGTCCGATCTTGTCTGGGTCTTGTCTGGGTCATGTCCGGTCTTGACCGGGTCTTGTCCGGTCTTGTCTGGGTCTTGTCTGGGTCTTGTCCGGTCTTGTCCGGTCTTGTCCGGTCTTGTCCGGTCTTGTCTGGGTCTTGTCCGGTCTTGTCCGGTCTTGTCCGGTCTTGTCCGTTCTTGTCCGGGTCTTGTCCGTTCTTGTCCGGGTCTTGTCCGGGTCTTGTCCGGGTCTTGTCCGGTCTTGTCCGGTCTTGTCTGGGTATCGTCCGTTCTTGTCCGTTCTTGTCCGGGTCTTGTCCGGTCTTGTTCGGTCTTGTCCGGTCTTGTCCGTTCTTGTCCGGGTCTTGTCCGGGTCTTGTCCGGTCTTGTCTGGGTCTTGTCCGGTCTTGTCCGGTCTTGTCCGGTCTTGTCCGGGTCTTCTCCGGTCTTGTCCGGTCTTGTCCGGTCTTGTCCGGTCTTGTCTGGGTCATGTCCGGTCTTGACCGGGTCTTGTCCCGGTCTTGTCCGGTCTTGTCTGGGTCTTGTCCGGTCTTGTCCGGTGTTGTCTGGGTCTTGTCCGGTCTTGTCCGGGTCTTGTCCGTTCTTGTCCGGTCTTGTTCGGTCTTGTCCGGTCTTGTCCGATCTTGTCTGGGTCTTGTCTGGGTCATGTCCGGTCTTGTCCGGGTCTTGTCCGGTCTTGTCCGATCTTGTCTGTGTCTTGTCTGGGTATCGTCCGGTCTTGTCCGGTCTTGTCCGTTCTTGTCCGGGTCTTGTCCGTTCTTGTCTGGGTCATGTCCGGTCTTGTCCGGGTCTTGTCCGGTCTTGTCTGGGTCATGTCCGGGTCATGTCCGGTCTTGTCCGGTGTTGTCCGATCTTGTCTGGGTCTTGTCCGGTCTTGTCTGGGTCTTGTCCGGTCTTGTCCGGTCTTGTCCGGTCTTGTCCGGTCTTGTCCGGTCTTGTCCGGTCTTGTCCGATTTTGTCTGGGTCTTGTCTGGGTCTTGTCTGGGTCATGTCCGGTCTTGACCGGGTCTTGTCCGGGTCTTGTCCGGTCTTGTCTGGGTCTTGTCCGGTCTTGTCCGTTCTTGTTCGGTCTTGTCCGGTCTTGTCTGGGTCTTGTCCGGTCTTGTCCGGGTCTTGTCCGTTCTTGTCTGGGTCTTGTCCGGTCTAGTCTGGGTCTTGTCCGGTCTTGTCCGGTCTTGTCCGGTCTTGTCCGGTCTTGTCCGGTCTTGTCTGGGTCTTGTCCGGTCTTGTCTGGGTATCGTCCGGTCTTGTCCGGTCTTGTCCGTTCTTGTCTGGGTCTTGTCCGGTCTTGTCCGGTCTTGTCCGGTCTTGTCTGGGTCATGTCCGGTCTTGACCGGGTCTTGTCCGGGTCTTGTCCGGTCTTGTCTGGTCTTGTCCGGTCTTGTCCGGTCTTGTCCGGTCTTGTCCGATCTTGTCTGGGTCTTGTCTGGGTCATGTCCGGTCTTGACCGGGTCTTGTCCGGTCTTGTCTGGGTCTTGTCTGGGTCTTGTCCGGTCTTGTCCGGTCTTGTCCGGTCTTGTCCGGTCTTGTCTGGGTCTTGTCCGGTCTTGTCCGGTCTTGTTCGGTCTTGTCCGGTCTTGTCCGGTCTTGTCTGGGTCTTGTCCGGTCTTGTCTGGGTCTTGTCTGGGTCTTGTCCGGTCTTGTTCGGTCTTGTTCGGTCTTGTCCGGTCTTGTCTGGGTCTTGTCCGGTCTTGTCTTGTCTGGGTATCGTCCGGTCTTGTCCGGTCTTGTCCGTTCTTGTCCGGGTCTTGTCCGTTCTTGTCCGGGTCTTGTCCGGGTCTTGTCCGGGTCTTGTCCGGGTCTTGTCCGGTCTTGTCCGGTCTTGTCTGGGTCTTGTCCGGTCTTGTCCGGTCTTCTCCGGGTCTTGTCAGGTCTTGTCTGGGTCTTGTCCGGTCTTGTCCGGTCTTGTCCGGTCTTGTCCGGTCTTGTCTGGGTCTTGTCCGGTCTTGTCCGGTGTTGTCTGGGTCTTGTCCGGTCTTGCCCGGGTCTTGTCCGTTCTTGTCCGGGTCTTGTCCGGTCTTGTCCGGGTCTTGTCCGGTCTTGTCCGGTCTTGTCCGATCTTGTCTGGGTCTTGTCTGGGTCATGTCCGGTCTTGTCCGGGTCTTGTCCGGTCTTGTCTGGGTCTTGTCCGGTCTTGTCCGGTCTTGTTCGGTCTTGTCCGGTCTTGTCCGTTCTTGTCCGGGTCTTGTCCGGGTCTTGTCCGGTCTTGTCCGGTCTTGTCTGGGTATCGTCCGGTCTTGTCCGTTCTTGTCCGTTCTTGTCCGGGTCTTGTCCGGTCTTGTTCGGTCTTGTCCGGTCTTGTCCGTTCTTGTCCGGGTCTTGTCCGGGTCTTGTCCGGTCTTGTCTGGGTCTTGTCCGGTCTTGTCCGGTCTTGTCCGGTCTTGTCCGGGTCTTCTCCGGTCTTGTCCGGTCTTGTCCGGTCTTGTCCGGTCTTGTCTGGGTCATGTCCGGTCTTGACCGGGTCTTGTCCGGGTCTTGTCCGGTCTTGTCCGGTCTTGTCTGGGTCTTGTCCGGTCTTGTCCGGTCTTGTTCGGTCTTGTCCGTTCTTGTCCGGGTCTTGTCCGTTCTTGTCCGGGTCTTGTCCGGGTCTTGTCCGGGTCTTGTCCGGTCTTGTCCGGTCTTGTCTGGGTCTTGTCCGGTCTTGTCCGGTCTTGTCCGGTCTTGTCTGGGTCTTGTCCGGTCTTGTCCGGTGTTGTCTGGGTCTTGTCCGGTGTTGTCTGGGTCTTGTCCGGTCTTGTCCGGTGTTGTCTGGGTCTTGTCCGGTCTTGTCCGGGTCTTGTCCGTTCTTGTCCGGGTCTTGTCCGGTCTTGTCCGGGTCTTGTCCGGTCCTTGTCCGGTCTTGTCCGGTCTTGTCCGGTCTTGTCCGGTCTTGTCCGGTCTTGTCCGGTCTTGTCCGATCTTGTCTGGGTCTTGTCTGGGTCATGTCCGGTCTTGTCCGGGTCTTGTCCGGTCTTGTCTGGGTCTTGTCCGGTCTTGTCCGGTCTTGTCCGTTCTTGTCCGGGTCTTGTCCGTTCTTGTCTGGGTCTTGTCCGGTCTTGTCTGGGTCTTGTCCGGTCTTGTCCGGTCTTGTCCGGTCTTGTCCGGTCTTGTCTGGGTATCGTCCGGTCTTGTCCGGTCTTGTCCGTTCTTGTCCGGGTCTTGTCCGTTCTTGTCTGGGTCATGTCCGGTCTTGTCCGGGTCTTGTCCGGTCTTGTCTGGGTCATGTCCGGGTCATGTCCGGTCTTGTCCGGTGTTGTCCGATCTTGTCTGGGTCTTGTCCGGTCTTGTCTGGGTCTTGTCCGGTCTTGTCCGGTCTTGTCCGGTCTTGTCCGGTCTTGTCCGGTCTTGTCTGGGTCTTGTCCGGTCTTGTCCGGTCTTGTCTGGGTCTTGTCCGGTCTTGTTCGGTCTTGTCCGGTCTTGTCTGGGTCTTGTCCGGTCTTGTCCGGTCTTGTCCGGTCTTGTCTGGGTCATGTCCGGTCTTGACCGGGTCTTGTCCGGGTCTTGTCCGGTCTTGTCTGGGTCTTGTCCGGTCTTGTCCGGTCTTGTCCGGTCTTGTCCGATCTTGTCTGGGTCTTGTCTGGGTCATGTCCGGTCTTGACCGGGTCTTGTCCGGTCTTGTCTGGGTCTTGTCTGGGTCTTGTCCGGTCTTGTCCGGTCTTGTCCGGTCTTGTCTGGGTCATGTCCGGTCTTGACCGGGTCTTGTCCGGGTCTTGTCCGGGTCTTGTCCGGTCTTGTCTGGGTCTTGTCCGGTCTTGTCCGGTCTTGTCCGGTCTTGTCCGATCTTGTCTGGGTCTTGTCTGGGTCATGTCCGGTCTTGACCGGGTCTTGTCCGGTCTTGTCTGGGTCTTGTCTGGGTCTTGTCCGGTCTTGTCCGGTCTTGTCCGGTCTTGTCTGGGTCTTGTCCGGTCTTGTCCGGTCTTGTCTGGGTCTTGTCCGGTCTTGTTCGGTCTTGTTCGGTCTTGTCCGGTCTTGTCTGGGTCTTGTCCGGTCTTGTCTTGTCTGGGTATCGTCCGGTCTTGTCCGGTCTTGTCCGTTCTTGTCCGGGTCTTGTCCGTTCTTGTCCGGGTCTTGTCCGGGTCTTGTCCGGGTCTTGTCCGGGTCTTGTCCGGTCTTGTCCGGTCTTGTCTGGGTCTTGTCCGGTCTTGTCCGGTCTTCTCCGGGTCTTGTCAGGTCTTGTCTGGGTCTTGTCCGGTCTTGTCCGGTCTTGTTCGGTCTTGTCCGGTCTTGTCTGGGTCTTGTCCGGTCTTGTCCGGTCTTGTCCGGTCTTGTCCGGTCTTGTCCGGTCTTGTCTGGGTCTTGTCTGGGTCTTGTCTGGGTCATGTCCGGTCTTGACCGGGTCTTGTCCGGGTCTTGTCCGGTCTTGTCTGGGTCTTGTCCGGTCTTGTCCGGTCTTGTCTGGGTCTTGTCCGGTCTTGTCCGGTCTTGTCCGGTCTTGTCTGGGTCTTGTCCGGTCTTGTCCGGGTCTTGTCCGGTCTTGTCCGGTCTTGTCCGGTCTTGTCTGGGTCTTGTCCGGTCTTGTCCGGTGTTGTCTGGGTCTTGTCCGGTGTTGTCTGGGTCTTGTCCGGTCTTGTCCGGTCTTGTCCGGTCTTGTCCGGGTCTTGTCCGGTCCTTGTCCGGTCTTGTCCAGTCTTGTCCGGTCTTGTCCGGTCTTGTCCGGTCTTGTCCGGTCTTGTCCGATCTTGTCTGGGTCTTGTCTGGGTCATGTCCGGTCTTGTCTGGGTCTTCTCCGGTCTTGTCCGGGTCTTGTCCGGGTCTTGTCCGGTCTTGTCCGGTCTTGTCTGGGTCTTGTCCGGTCTTGTCCGGGTCTTGTCCGGTCTTGTCCGATCTTGTCTGTGTCTTGTCTGGGTCATGTCCGGTCTTGTCTGGGTCTTGTCCGGTCTTGTCCGGGTCTTGTCCGTTCTTGTCTGGGTCTTGTCCGGTCTTGTCTGGGTCTTGTCCGGTCTTGTCCGGTCTTGTCCGGTCTTGTCCGGTCTTGTCTGGGTATCGTCCGGTCTTGTCCGGTCTTGTCCGTTCTTGTCCGGGTCTTGTCCGTTCTTGTCTGGGTCATGTCCGGTCTTGTCCGATTTTGTCTGGGTCTTGTCTGGGTCTTGTCTGGGTCATGTCCGGTCTTGACCGGGTCTTGTCCGGGTCTTGTCCGGTCTTGTCTGGGTCTTGTCCGGTCTTGTCCGGTCTTGTCCGGTCTTGTCTGGGTCTTGTCCGGTCTTGTCTGGGTCTTGTCCGGTCTTGTCCGTTCTTGTCCGTTCTTGTCCGGGTCTTGTCCGGTCTTGTTCGGTCTTGTCCGGTCTTGTCCGTTCTTGTCCGGGTCTTGTCCGGGTCTTGTCCGGTCTTGACCGGGTCTTGTCCGGGTCTTGTCCGGTCTTGTCCGGTCTTGTCCGGTCTTGTCCGGTCTTGTCCGTTCTTGTCCGGGTCTTGTCCGTTCTTGTCTGGGTCTTGTCTGGTCTTGTCCGGTCTTGTTCGGTCTTGTTCGGGTCTTGTCCGGTGTTGTCTGGGTCTTGTCCGGTCTTGTCCGGTCTTGTCTGGGTCTTGTCCGGTCTTGTCCGGTCTTGTCTGGGTCTTGTCCGGTCTTGTCCGTTCTTGTCCGGTCTTGTCCGTTCTTGTCCGTTCTTGTCCGTTCTTGTCCGGGTCTTCTCCGGTCTTGTCCGTTCTTGTCCGGGTCTTGTCCGGGTCTTGTCCGGGTCTTGTCCGGTCTTGTCCGGGTCTTGTCCGGTCTTGTCCGGTCTTGTCTGGGTCTTGTCCGGTCTTGTCCGGTCTTGTCCGTTCTTGTCCGGGTCTTGTCCGTTCTTGTCTGGGTCTTGTCCGGTCTTGTCTGGGTCTTGTCCGGTCTTGTCCGGTCTTGTCCGGTCTTGTCTGGGTCTTGTCCGGTCTTGTCCGGGTCTTGTCCGGGTCTTGTCCGGTCTTGTCTGGGTATCGTCCGGTCTTGTCCGTTCTTGTCCGTTCTTGTCCGGGTCTTGTCCGGTCTTGTTCGGTCTTGTCCGGTCTTGTCCGTTCTTGTCCGGGTCTTGTCCGGGTCTTGTCCGGTCTTGTCTGGGTCTTGTCCGGTCTTGTCCGGTCTTGTCTGGGTCTTGTCCGGTCTTGTCTGGGTCTTGTCCGGTCTTGTCCGTTCTTGTCCGTTCTTGTCCGTTCTTGTCCGGGTCTTCTCCGGTCTTGTCCGGTCTTGTCCGGTCTTGTCCGTTCTTGTGCGGGTCTTGTCCGTTCTTGTCCGGGTCTTCTCCGGTCTTGTCCGGTCTTGTCCGTTCTTGTCCAGTCTTGTCCGGTCTTGTCTGGGTCTTGTCCGTTCTTGTCTGGGTCTTGTCTGGTCTTGTCCGGTCTTGTTCGGTCTTGTTCGGGTCTTGTCCGGTGTTGTCTGGGTCTTGTCCGGTCTTGTCCGGTCTTGTCTGGGTCTTGTCCGGTCTTGTCCGGTCTTGTCTGGGTCTTGTCCGGTCTTGTCCGTTCTTGTCCGGTCTTGTCCGTTCTTGTCCGTTCTTGTCCGTTCTTGTCCGGGTCTTCTCCGGTCTTGTCCGTTCTTGTCCGGTCTTGTCCGGTCTTGTCTGGGTCTTGTCCGGTCTTGTCCGTTCTTGTCCGGGTCTTGTCCGGGTCTTGTCCGGTCTTGTCTGGGTATCGTCCGGTCTTGTCCGTTCTTGTCCGTTCTTGTCCGGGTCTTGTCCGGTCTTGTTCGGTCTTGTCCGGTCTTGTCCGTTCTTGTCCGGGTCTTGTCCGGGTCTTGTCCGGTCTTGTCTGGGCCTTGTCCGGTCTTGTCCGGTCTTGTCTGGGTCTTGTCCGGTCTTGTCCGTTCTTGTCCGTTCTTGTCCGTTCTTGTCCGGGTCTTCTCCGGTCTTGTCCGGTCTTGTCCGGTCTTGTCCGTTCTTGTGCGGGTCTTGTCCGTTCTTGTCCGGGTCTTCTCCGGTCTTGTCCGGTCTTGTCCGTTCTTGTCTTGTCTGGGTCTTGTCCGTTCTTGTCTGGGTCTTGTCTGGTCTTGTCCGGTCTTGTTCGGTCTTGTTCGGGTCTTGTCCGGTGTTGTCTGGGTCTTGTCCGGTCTTGTCCGGTCTTGTCTGGGTCTTGTCCGGTCTTGTCCGGTCTTGTCTGGGTCTTGTCCGGTCTTGTCTTGTCTGGGTATCGTCCGGTCTTGTCCGGTCTTGTCCGTTCTTGTCCGGGTCTTGTCCGTTCTTGTCCGGGTCTTGTCCGGGTCTTGTCCGGGTCTTGTCCGGGTCTTGTCCGGTCTTGTCCGGTCTTGTCTGGGTCTTGTCCGGTCTTGTCCGGTCTTCTCCGGGTCTTGTCAGGTCTTGTCTGGGTCTTGTCCGGTCTTGTCCGGTCTTGTCCGGTCTTGTCCGGTCTTGTCTGGGTCTTGTCTGGGTCATGTCCGGTCTTGTCCGGGTCTTGTCCGGTCTTGTCTGGGTCTTGTCCGGTCTTGTCCGGTCTTGTTCGGTCTTGTCCGGTCTTGTCCGTTCTTGTCCGGGTCTTGTCCGGGTCTTGTCCGGTCTTGTCCGGTCTTGTCTGGGTATCGTCCGGTCTTGTCCGTTCTTGTCCGTTCTTGTCCGGGTCTTGTCCGGTCTTGTTCGGTCTTGTCCGGTCTTGTCCGTTCTTGTCCGGGTCTTGTCCGGGTCTTGTCCGGTCTTGTCTGGGTCTTGTCCGGTCTTGTCCGGTCTTGTCCGGTCTTGTCCGGGTCTTCTCCGGTCTTGTCCGGTCTTGTCCGGTCTTGTCCGGTCTTGTCTGGGTCATGTCCGGTCTTGACCGGGTCTTGTCCGGGTCTTGTCCGGTCTTGTCCGGTCTTGTCTGGGTCTTGTCCGGTCTTGTCCGGTCTTGTTCGGTCTTGTCCGTTCTTGTCCGGGTCTTGTCCGTTCTTGTCCGGGTCTTGTCCGGGTCTTGTCCGGGTCTTGTCCGGTCTTGTCCGGTCTTGTCTGGGTCTTGTCCGGTCTTGTCCGGTCTTCTCCGGGTCTTGTCAGGTCTTGTCTGGGTCTTGTCCGGTCTTGTCCGGTCTTGTCCGGTCTTGTCTGGGTCTTGTCCGGTCTTGTCCGGTGTTGTCTGGGTCTTGTCCGGTGTTGTCTGGGTCTTGTCCGGTCTTGTCCGGTGTTGTCTGGGTCTTGTCCGGTCTTGTCCGGGTCTTGTCCGTTCTTGTCCGGGTCTTGTCCGGTCTTGTCCGGGTCTTGTCCGGTCCTTGTCCGGTCTTGTCCGGTCTTGTCCGGTCTTGTCCGGTCTTGTCCGGTCTTGTCCGGTCTTGTCCGATCTTGTCTGGGTCTTGTCTGGGTCATGTCCGGTCTTGTCCGGGTCTTGTCCGGTCTTGTCTGGGTCTTGTCCGGTCTTGTCCGGTCTTGTCCGTTCTTGTCCGGGTCTTGTCCGTTCTTGTCTGGGTCTTGTCCGGTCTTGTCTGGGTCTTGTCCGGTCTTGTCCGGTCTTGTCCGGTCTTGTCCGGTCTTGTCTGGGTATCGTCCGGTCTTGTCCGGTCTTGTCCGTTCTTGTCCGGGTCTTGTCCGTTCTTGTCTGGGTCATGTCCGGTCTTGTCCGGGTCTTGTCCGGTCTTGTCTGGGTCATGTCCGGGTCATGTCCGGTCTTGTCCGGTGTTGTCCGATCTTGTCTGGGTCTTGTCCGGTCTTGTCTGGGTCTTGTCCGGTCTTGTCCGGTCTTGTCCGGTCTTGTCTGGGTCTTGTCCGGTCTTGTTCGGTCTTGTCCGGTCTTGTCTGGGTCTTGTCCGGTCTTGTCCGGTCTTGTCCGGTCTTGTCTGGGTCATGTCCGGTCTTGACCGGGTCTTGTCCGGGTCTTGTCCGGTCTTGTCTGGGTCTTGTCCGGTCTTGTCCGGTCTTGTCCGGTCTTGTCCGATCTTGTCTGGGTCTTGTCTGGGTCATGTCCGGTCTTGACCGGGTCTTGTCCGGTCTTGTCTGGGTCTTGTCTGGGTCTTGTCCGGTCTTGTCCGGTCTTGTCCGGTCTTGTCTGGGTCATGTCCGGTCTTGACCGGGTCTTGTCCGGGTCTTGTCCGGGTCTTGTCCGGTCTTGTCTGGGTCTTGTCCGGTCTTGTCCGGTCTTGTCCGGTCTTGTCCGATCTTGTCTGGGTCTTGTCTGGGTCATGTCCGGTCTTGACCGGGTCTTGTCCGGTCTTGTCTGGGTCTTGTCTGGGTCTTGTCCGGTCTTGTCCGGTCTTGTCCGGTCTTGTCTGGGTCTTGTCCGGTCTTGTCCGGTCTTGTCTGGGTCTTGTCCGGTCTTGTTCGGTCTTGTTCGGTCTTGTCCGGTCTTGTCTGGGTCTTGTCCGGTCTTGTCTTGTCTGGGTATCGTCCGGTCTTGTCCGGTCTTGTCCGTTCTTGTCCGGGTCTTGTCCGTTCTTGTCCGGGTCTTGTCCGGGTCTTGTCCGGGTCTTGTCCGGGTCTTGTCCGGTCTTGTCCGGTCTTGTCTGGGTCTTGTCCGGTCTTGTCCGGTCTTCTCCGGGTCTTGTCAGGTCTTGTCTGGGTCTTGTCCGGTCTTGTCCGGTCTTGTTCGGTCTTGTCCGGTCTTGTCTGGGTCTTGTCCGGTCTTGTCCGGTCTTGTCCGGTCTTGTCCGGTCTTGTCCGGTCTTGTCTGGGTCTTGTCTGGGTCTTGTCTGGGTCATGTCCGGTCTTGACCGGGTCTTGTCCGGGTCTTGTCCGGTCTTGTCTGGGTCTTGTCCGGTCTTGTCCGGTCTTGTCTGGGTCTTGTCCGGTCTTGTCCGGTCTTGTCCGGTCTTGTCTGGGTCTTGTCCGGTCTTGTCCGGGTCTTGTCCGGTCTTGTCCGGTCTTGTCCGGTCTTGTCTGGGTCTTGTCCGGTCTT
>NW_027602185.1:0-10000 GCF_053455715.1 Rhinoraja longicauda | reverse complement strand
GGGTTAGGGTTAGGGTTAGGGTTAGGGTTAGGGTTAGGGTTAGGGTTAGGGTTAGGGTTAGGGTTAGGGTTAGGGTTAGGGTTAGGGTTAGGGTTAGGGTTAGGGTTAGGGTTAGGGTTAGGGTTAGGGTTAGGGTTAGGGTTAGGGTTAGGGTTAGGGTTAGGGTTAGGGTTAGGGTTAGGGTTAGGGTTAGGGTTAGGGTTAGGGTTAGGGTTAGGGTTAGGGTTAGGGTTAGGGTTAGGGTTAGGGTTAGGGTTAGGGTTAGGGTTAGGGTTAGGGTTAGGGTTAGGGTTAGGGTTAGGGTTAGGGTTAGGGTTAGGGTTAGGGTTAGGGTTAGGGTTAGGGTTAGGGTTAGGGTTAGGGTTAGGGTTAGGGTTAGGGTTAGGGTTAGGGTTAGGGTTAGGGTTAGGGTTAGGGTTAGGGTTAGGGTTAGGGTTAGGGTTAGGGTTAGGGTTAGGGTTAGGGTTAGGGTTAGGGTTAGGGTTAGGGTTAGGGTTAGGGTTAGGGTTAGGGTTAGGGTTAGGGTTAGGGTTAGGGTTAGGGTTAGGGTTAGGGTTAGGGTTAGGGTTAGGGTTAGGGTTAGGGTTAGGGTTAGGGTTAGGGTTAGGGTTAGGGTTAGGGTTAGGGTTAGGGTTAGGGTTAGGGTTAGGGTTAGGGTTAGGGTTAGGGTTAGGGTTAGGGTTAGGGTTAGGGTTAGGGTTAGGGTTAGGGTTAGGGTTAGGGTTAGGGTTAGGGTTAGGGTTAGGGTTAGGGTTAGGGTTAGGGTTAGGGTTAGGGTTAGGGTTAGGGTTAGGGTTAGGGTTAGGGTTAGGGTTAGGGTTAGGGTTAGGGTTAGGGTTAGGGTTAGGGTTAGGGTTAGGGTTAGGGTTAGGGTTAGGGTTAGGGTTAGGGTTAGGGTTAGGGTTAGGGTTAGGGTTAGGGTTAGGGTTAGGGTTAGGGTTAGGGTTAGGGTTAGGGTTAGGGTTAGGGTTAGGGTTAGGGTTAGGGTTAGGGTTAGGGTTAGGGTTAGGGTTAGGGTTAGGGTTAGGGTTAGGGTTAGGGTTAGGGTTAGGGTTAGGGTTAGGGTTAGGGTTAGGGTTAGGGTTAGGGTTAGGGTTAGGGTTAGGGTTAGGGTTAGGGTTAGGGTTAGGGTTAGGGTTAGGGTTAGGGTTAGGGTTAGGGTTAGGGTTAGGGTTAGGGTTAGGGTTAGGGTTAGGGTTAGGGTTAGGGTTAGGGTTAGGGTTAGGGTTAGGGTTAGGGTTAGGGTTAGGGTTAGGGTTAGGGTTAGGGTTAGGGTTAGGGTTAGGGTTAGGGTTAGGGTTAGGGTTAGGGTTAGGGTTAGGGTTAGGGTTAGGGTTAGGGTTAGGGTTAGGGTTAGGGTTAGGGTTAGGGTTAGGGTTAGGGTTAGGGTTAGGGTTAGGGTTAGGGTTAGGGTTAGGGTTAGGGTTAGGGTTAGGGTTAGGGTTAGGGTTAGGGTTAGGGTTAGGGTTAGGGTTAGGGTTAGGGTTAGGGTTAGGGTTAGGGTTAGGGTTAGGGTTAGGGTTAGGGTTAGGGTTAGGGTTAGGGTTAGGGTTAGGGTTAGGGTTAGGGTTAGGGTTAGGGTTAGGGTTAGGGTTAGGGTTAGGGTTAGGGTTAGGGTTAGGGTTAGGGTTAGGGTTAGGGTTAGGGTTAGGGTTAGGGTTAGGGTTAGGGTTAGGGTTAGGGTTAGGGTTAGGGTTAGGGTTAGGGTTAGGGTTAGGGTTAGGGTTAGGGTTAGGGTTAGGGTTAGGGTTAGGGTTAGGGTTAGGGTTAGGGTTAGGGTTAGGGTTAGGGTTAGGGTTAGGGTTAGGGTTAGGGTTAGGGTTAGGGTTAGGGTTAGGGTTAGGGTTAGGGTTAGGGTTAGGGTTAGGGTTAGGGTTAGGGTTAGGGTTAGGGTTAGGGTTAGGGTTAGGGTTAGGGTTAGGGTTAGGGTTAGGGTTAGGGTTAGGGTTAGGGTTAGGGTTAGGGTTAGGGTTAGGGTTAGGGTTAGGGTTAGGGTTAGGGTTAGGGTTAGGGTTAGGGTTAGGGTTAGGGTTAGGGTTAGGGTTAGGGTTAGGGTTAGGGTTAGGGTTAGGGTTAGGGTTAGGGTTAGGGTTAGGGTTAGGGTTAGGGTTAGGGTTAGGGTTAGGGTTAGGGTTAGGGTTAGGGTTAGGGTTAGGGTTAGGGTTAGGGTTAGGGTTAGGGTTAGGGTTAGGGTTAGGGTTAGGGTTAGGGTTAGGGTTAGGGTTAGGGTTAGGGTTAGGGTTAGGGTTAGGGTTAGGGTTAGGGTTAGGGTTAGGGTTAGGGTTAGGGTTAGGGTTAGGGTTAGGGTTAGGGTTAGGGTTAGGGTTAGGGTTAGGGTTAGGGTTAGGGTTAGGGTTAGGGTTAGGGTTAGGGTTAGGGTTAGGGTTAGGGTTAGGGTTAGGGTTAGGGTTAGGGTTAGGGTTAGGGTTAGGGTTAGGGTTAGGGTTAGGGTTAGGGTTAGGGTTAGGGTTAGGGTTAGGGTTAGGGTTAGGGTTAGGGTTAGGGTTAGGGTTAGGGTTAGGGTTAGGGTTAGGGTTAGGGTTAGGGTTAGGGTTAGGGTTAGGGTTAGGGTTAGGGTTAGGGTTAGGGTTAGGGTTAGGGTTAGGGTTAGGGTTAGGGTTAGGGTTAGGGTTAGGGTTAGGGTTAGGGTTAGGGTTAGGGTTAGGGTTAGGGTTAGGGTTAGGGTTAGGGTTAGGGTTAGGGTTAGGGTTAGGGTTAGGGTTAGGGTTAGGGTTAGGGTTAGGGTTAGGGTTAGGGTTAGGGTTAGGGTTAGGGTTAGGGTTAGGGTTAGGGTTAGGGTTAGGGTTAGGGTTAGGGTTAGGGTTAGGGTTAGGGTTAGGGTTAGGGTTAGGGTTAGGGTTAGGGTTAGGGTTAGGGTTAGGGTTAGGGTTAGGGTTAGGGTTAGGGTTAGGGTTAGGGTTAGGGTTAGGGTTAGGGTTAGGGTTAGGGTTAGGGTTAGGGTTAGGGTTAGGGTTAGGGTTAGGGTTAGGGTTAGGGTTAGGGTTAGGGTTAGGGTTAGGGTTAGGGTTAGGGTTAGGGTTAGGGTTAGGGTTAGGGTTAGGGTTAGGGTTAGGGTTAGGGTTAGGGTTAGGGTTAGGGTTAGGGTTAGGGTTAGGGTTAGGGTTAGGGTTAGGGTTAGGGTTAGGGTTAGGGTTAGGGTTAGGGTTAGGGTTAGGGTTAGGGTTAGGGTTAGGGTTAGGGTTAGGGTTAGGGTTAGGGTTAGGGTTAGGGTTAGGGTTAGGGTTAGGGTTAGGGTTAGGGTTAGGGTTAGGGTTAGGGTTAGGGTTAGGGTTAGGGTTAGGGTTAGGGTTAGGGTTAGGGTTAGGGTTAGGGTTAGGGTTAGGGTTAGGGTTAGGGTTAGGGTTAGGGTTAGGGTTAGGGTTAGGGTTAGGGTTAGGGTTAGGGTTAGGGTTAGGGTTAGGGTTAGGGTTAGGGTTAGGGTTAGGGTTAGGGTTAGGGTTAGGGTTAGGGTTAGGGTTAGGGTTAGGGTTAGGGTTAGGGTTAGGGTTAGGGTTAGGGTTAGGGTTAGGGTTAGGGTTAGGGTTAGGGTTAGGGTTAGGGTTAGGGTTAGGGTTAGGGTTAGGGTTAGGGTTAGGGTTAGGGTTAGGGTTAGGGTTAGGGTTAGGGTTAGGGTTAGGGTTAGGGTTAGGGTTAGGGTTAGGGTTAGGGTTAGGGTTAGGGTTAGGGTTAGGGTTAGGGTTAGGGTTAGGGTTAGGGTTAGGGTTAGGGTTAGGGTTAGGGTTAGGGTTAGGGTTAGGGTTAGGGTTAGGGTTAGGGTTAGGGTTAGGGTTAGGGTTAGGGTTAGGGTTAGGGTTAGGGTTAGGGTTAGGGTTAGGGTTAGGGTTAGGGTTAGGGTTAGGGTTAGGGTTAGGGTTAGGGTTAGGGTTAGGGTTAGGGTTAGGGTTAGGGTTAGGGTTAGGGTTAGGGTTAGGGTTAGGGTTAGGGTTAGGGTTAGGGTTAGGGTTAGGGTTAGGGTTAGGGTTAGGGTTAGGGTTAGGGTTAGGGTTAGGGTTAGGGTTAGGGTTAGGGTTAGGGTTAGGGTTAGGGTTAGGGTTAGGGTTAGGGTTAGGGTTAGGGTTAGGGTTAGGGTTAGGGTTAGGGTTAGGGTTAGGGTTAGGGTTAGGGTTAGGGTTAGGGTTAGGGTTAGGGTTAGGGTTAGGGTTAGGGTTAGGGTTAGGGTTAGGGTTAGGGTTAGGGTTAGGGTTAGGGTTAGGGTTAGGGTTAGGGTTAGGGTTAGGGTTAGGGTTAGGGTTAGGGTTAGGGTTAGGGTTAGGGTTAGGGTTAGGGTTAGGGTTAGGGTTAGGGTTAGGGTTAGGGTTAGGGTTAGGGTTAGGGTTAGGGTTAGGGTTAGGGTTAGGGTTAGGGTTAGGGTTAGGGTTAGGGTTAGGGTTAGGGTTAGGGTTAGGGTTAGGGTTAGGGTTAGGGTTAGGGTTAGGGTTAGGGTTAGGGTTAGGGTTAGGGTTAGGGTTAGGGTTAGGGTTAGGGTTAGGGTTAGGGTTAGGGTTAGGGTTAGGGTTAGGGTTAGGGTTAGGGTTAGGGTTAGGGTTAGGGTTAGGGTTAGGGTTAGGGTTAGGGTTAGGGTTAGGGTTAGGGTTAGGGTTAGGGTTAGGGTTAGGGTTAGGGTTAGGGTTAGGGTTAGGGTTAGGGTTAGGGTTAGGGTTAGGGTTAGGGTTAGGGTTAGGGTTAGGGTTAGGGTTAGGGTTAGGGTTAGGGTTAGGGTTAGGGTTAGGGTTAGGGTTAGGGTTAGGGTTAGGGTTAGGGTTAGGGTTAGGGTTAGGGTTAGGGTTAGGGTTAGGGTTAGGGTTAGGGTTAGGGTTAGGGTTAGGGTTAGGGTTAGGGTTAGGGTTAGGGTTAGGGTTAGGGTTAGGGTTAGGGTTAGGGTTAGGGTTAGGGTTAGGGTTAGGGTTAGGGTTAGGGTTAGGGTTAGGGTTAGGGTTAGGGTTAGGGTTAGGGTTAGGGTTAGGGTTAGGGTTAGGGTTAGGGTTAGGGTTAGGGTTAGGGTTAGGGTTAGGGTTAGGGTTAGGGTTAGGGTTAGGGTTAGGGTTAGGGTTAGGGTTAGGGTTAGGGTTAGGGTTAGGGTTAGGGTTAGGGTTAGGGTTAGGGTTAGGGTTAGGGTTAGGGTTAGGGTTAGGGTTAGGGTTAGGGTTAGGGTTAGGGTTAGGGTTAGGGTTAGGGTTAGGGTTAGGGTTAGGGTTAGGGTTAGGGTTAGGGTTAGGGTTAGGGTTAGGGTTAGGGTTAGGGTTAGGGTTAGGGTTAGGGTTAGGGTTAGGGTTAGGGTTAGGGTTAGGGTTAGGGTTAGGGTTAGGGTTAGGGTTAGGGTTAGGGTTAGGGTTAGGGTTAGGGTTAGGGTTAGGGTTAGGGTTAGGGTTAGGGTTAGGGTTAGGGTTAGGGTTAGGGTTAGGGTTAGGGTTAGGGTTAGGGTTAGGGTTAGGGTTAGGGTTAGGGTTAGGGTTAGGGTTAGGGTTAGGGTTAGGGTTAGGGTTAGGGTTAGGGTTAGGGTTAGGGTTAGGGTTAGGGTTAGGGTTAGGGTTAGGGTTAGGGTTAGGGTTAGGGTTAGGGTTAGGGTTAGGGTTAGGGTTAGGGTTAGGGTTAGGGTTAGGGTTAGGGTTAGGGTTAGGGTTAGGGTTAGGGTTAGGGTTAGGGTTAGGGTTAGGGTTAGGGTTAGGGTTAGGGTTAGGGTTAGGGTTAGGGTTAGGGTTAGGGTTAGGGTTAGGGTTAGGGTTAGGGTTAGGGTTAGGGTTAGGGTTAGGGTTAGGGTTAGGGTTAGGGTTAGGGTTAGGGTTAGGGTTAGGGTTAGGGTTAGGGTTAGGGTTAGGGTTAGGGTTAGGGTTAGGGTTAGGGTTAGGGTTAGGGTTAGGGTTAGGGTTAGGGTTAGGGTTAGGGTTAGGGTTAGGGTTAGGGTTAGGGTTAGGGTTAGGGTTAGGGTTAGGGTTAGGGTTAGGGTTAGGGTTAGGGTTAGGGTTAGGGTTAGGGTTAGGGTTAGGGTTAGGGTTAGGGTTAGGGTTAGGGTTAGGGTTAGGGTTAGGGTTAGGGTTAGGGTTAGGGTTAGGGTTAGGGTTAGGGTTAGGGTTAGGGTTAGGGTTAGGGTTAGGGTTAGGGTTAGGGTTAGGGTTAGGGTTAGGGTTAGGGTTAGGGTTAGGGTTAGGGTTAGGGTTAGGGTTAGGGTTAGGGTTAGGGTTAGGGTTAGGGTTAGGGTTAGGGTTAGGGTTAGGGTTAGGGTTAGGGTTAGGGTTAGGGTTAGGGTTAGGGTTAGGGTTAGGGTTAGGGTTAGGGTTAGGGTTAGGGTTAGGGTTAGGGTTAGGGTTAGGGTTAGGGTTAGGGTTAGGGTTAGGGTTAGGGTTAGGGTTAGGGTTAGGGTTAGGGTTAGGGTTAGGGTTAGGGTTAGGGTTAGGGTTAGGGTTAGGGTTAGGGTTAGGGTTAGGGTTAGGGTTAGGGTTAGGGTTAGGGTTAGGGTTAGGGTTAGGGTTAGGGTTAGGGTTAGGGTTAGGGTTAGGGTTAGGGTTAGGGTTAGGGTTAGGGTTAGGGTTAGGGTTAGGGTTAGGGTTAGGGTTAGGGTTAGGGTTAGGGTTAGGGTTAGGGTTAGGGTTAGGGTTAGGGTTAGGGTTAGGGTTAGGGTTAGGGTTAGGGTTAGGGTTAGGGTTAGGGTTAGGGTTAGGGTTAGGGTTAGGGTTAGGGTTAGGGTTAGGGTTAGGGTTAGGGTTAGGGTTAGGGTTAGGGTTAGGGTTAGGGTTAGGGTTAGGGTTAGGGTTAGGGTTAGGGTTAGGGTTAGGGTTAGGGTTAGGGTTAGGGTTAGGGTTAGGGTTAGGGTTAGGGTTAGGGTTAGGGTTAGGGTTAGGGTTAGGGTTAGGGTTAGGGTTAGGGTTAGGGTTAGGGTTAGGGTTAGGGTTAGGGTTAGGGTTAGGGTTAGGGTTAGGGTTAGGGTTAGGGTTAGGGTTAGGGTTAGGGTTAGGGTTAGGGTTAGGGTTAGGGTTAGGGTTAGGGTTAGGGTTAGGGTTAGGGTTAGGGTTAGGGTTAGGGTTAGGGTTAGGGTTAGGGTTAGGGTTAGGGTTAGGGTTAGGGTTAGGGTTAGGGTTAGGGTTAGGGTTAGGGTTAGGGTTAGGGTTAGGGTTAGGGTTAGGGTTAGGGTTAGGGTTAGGGTTAGGGTTAGGGTTAGGGTTAGGGTTAGGGTTAGGGTTAGGGTTAGGGTTAGGGTTAGGGTTAGGGTTAGGGTTAGGGTTAGGGTTAGGGTTAGGGTTAGGGTTAGGGTTAGGGTTAGGGTTAGGGTTAGGGTTAGGGTTAGGGTTAGGGTTAGGGTTAGGGTTAGGGTTAGGGTTAGGGTTAGGGTTAGGGTTAGGGTTAGGGTTAGGGTTAGGGTTAGGGTTAGGGTTAGGGTTAGGGTTAGGGTTAGGGTTAGGGTTAGGGTTAGGGTTAGGGTTAGGGTTAGGGTTAGGGTTAGGGTTAGGGTTAGGGTTAGGGTTAGGGTTAGGGTTAGGGTTAGGGTTAGGGTTAGGGTTAGGGTTAGGGTTAGGGTTAGGGTTAGGGTTAGGGTTAGGGTTAGGGTTAGGGTTAGGGTTAGGGTTAGGGTTAGGGTTAGGGTTAGGGTTAGGGTTAGGGTTAGGGTTAGGGTTAGGGTTAGGGTTAGGGTTAGGGTTAGGGTTAGGGTTAGGGTTAGGGTTAGGGTTAGGGTTAGGGTTAGGGTTAGGGTTAGGGTTAGGGTTAGGGTTAGGGTTAGGGTTAGGGTTAGGGTTAGGGTTAGGGTTAGGGTTAGGGTTAGGGTTAGGGTTAGGGTTAGGGTTAGGGTTAGGGTTAGGGTTAGGGTTAGGGTTAGGGTTAGGGTTAGGGTTAGGGTTAGGGTTAGGGTTAGGGTTAGGGTTAGGGTTAGGGTTAGGGTTAGGGTTAGGGTTAGGGTTAGGGTTAGGGTTAGGGTTAGGGTTAGGGTTAGGGTTAGGGTTAGGGTTAGGGTTAGGGTTAGGGTTAGGGTTAGGGTTAGGGTTAGGGTTAGGGTTAGGGTTAGGGTTAGGGTTAGGGTTAGGGTTAGGGTTAGGGTTAGGGTTAGGGTTAGGGTTAGGGTTAGGGTTAGGGTTAGGGTTAGGGTTAGGGTTAGGGTTAGGGTTAGGGTTAGGGTTAGGGTTAGGGTTAGGGTTAGGGTTAGGGTTAGGGTTAGGGTTAGGGTTAGGGTTAGGGTTAGGGTTAGGGTTAGGGTTAGGGTTAGGGTTAGGGTTAGGGTTAGGGTTAGGGTTAGGGTTAGGGTTAGGGTTAGGGTTAGGGTTAGGGTTAGGGTTAGGGTTAGGGTTAGGGTTAGGGTTAGGGTTAGGGTTAGGGTTAGGGTTAGGGTTAGGGTTAGGGTTAGGGTTAGGGTTAGGGTTAGGGTTAGGGTTAGGGTTAGGGTTAGGGTTAGGGTTAGGGTTAGGGTTAGGGTTAGGGTTAGGGTTAGGGTTAGGGTTAGGGTTAGGGTTAGGGTTAGGGTTAGGGTTAGGGTTAGGGTTAGGGTTAGGGTTAGGGTTAGGGTTAGGGTTAGGGTTAGGGTTAGGGTTAGGGTTAGGGTTAGGGTTAGGGTTAGGGTTAGGGTTAGGGTTAGGGTTAGGGTTAGGGTTAGGGTTAGGGTTAGGGTTAGGGTTAGGGTTAGGGTTAGGGTTAGGGTTAGGGTTAGGGTTAGGGTTAGGGTTAGGGTTAGGGTTAGGGTTAGGGTTAGGGTTAGGGTTAGGGTTAGGGTTAGGGTTAGGGTTAGGGTTAGGGTTAGGGTTAGGGTTAGGGTTAGGGTTAGGGTTAGGGTTAGGGTTAGGGTTGAGGGTTAGGGTTAGGGTTAGGGTTAGGGTTAGGGTTAGGGTTAGGGTTAGGGTTAGGGTTAGGGTTAGGGTTAGGGTTAGGGTTAGGGTTAGGGTTAGGGTTAGGGTTAGGGTTAGGGTTAGGGTTAGGGTTAGGGTTAGGGTTAGGGTTAGGGTTAGGGTTAGGGTTAGGGTTAGGGTTAGGGTTAGGGTTAGGGTTAGGGTTAGGGTTAGGGTTAGGGTTAGGGTTAGGGTTAGGGTTAGGGTTAGGGTTAGGGTTAGGGTTAGGGTTAGGGTTAGGGTTAGGGTTAGGGTTAGGGTTAGGGTTAGGGTTAGGGTTAGGGTTAGGGTTAGGGTTAGGGTTAGGGTTAGGGTTAGGGTTAGGGTTAGGGTTAGGGTTAGGGTTAGGGTTAGGGTTAGGGTTAGGGTTAGGGTTAGGGTTAGGGTTAGGGTTAGGGTTAGGGTTAGGGTTAGGGTTAGGGTTAGGGTTAGGGTTAGGGTTAGGGTTAGGGTTAGGGTTAGGGTTAGGGTTAGGGTTAGGGTTAGGGTTAGGGTTAGGGTTAGGGTTAGGGTTAGGGTTAGGGTTAGGGTTAGGGTTAGGGTTAGGGTTAGGGTTAGGGTTAGGGTTAGGGTTAGGGTTAGGGTTAGGGTTAGGGTTAGGGTTAGGGTTAGGGTTAGGGTTAGGGTTAGGGTTAGGGTTAGGGTTAGGGTTAGGGTTAGGGTTAGGGTTAGGGTTAGGGTTAGGGTTAGGGTTAGGGTTAGGGTTAGGGTTAGGGTTAGGGTTAGGGTTAGGGTTAGGGTTAGGGTTAGGGTTAGGGTTAGGGTTAGGGTTAGGGTTAGGGTTAGGGTTAGGGTTAGGGTTAGGGTTAGGGTTAGGGTTAGGGTTAGGGTTAGGGTTAGGGTTAGGGTTAGGGTTAGGGTTAGGGTTAGGGTTAGGGTTAGGGTTAGGGTTAGGGTTAGGGTTAGGGTTAGGGTTAGGGTTAGGGTTAGGGTTAGGGTTAGGGTTAGGGTTAGGGTTAGGGTTAGGGTTAGGGTTAGGGTTAGGGTTAGGGTTAGGGTTAGGGTTAGGGTTAGGGTTAGGGTTAGGGTTAGGGTTAGGGTTAGGGTTAGGGTTAGGGTTAGGGTTAGGGTTAGGGTTAGGGTTAGGGTTAGGGTTAGGGTTAGGGTTAGGGTTAGGGTTAGGGTTAGGGTTAGGGTTAGGGTTAGGGTTAGGGTTAGGGTTAGGGTTAGGGTTAGGGTTAGGGTTAGGGTTAGGG
>NW_027602184.1:0-45839 GCF_053455715.1 Rhinoraja longicauda | reverse complement strand
AGCATTACATTTGCGACATGCCAATTTTAGCTCCTCATTCAACTTGCACCCTATGTCGAGGCTACTGTTTGGGGGCCTGTAGATAACTTCCATTAGGGTCTTTTTACCCTTACAATTCCTCACTTCTACCCATACTGATTCTACATCTCCTGATTCTATGTCACCCCTTGCAAGGGAGTGAATATCATTCCTCACCAACAGAGTGACCCCACCCCCTCTGCCCACCTGTCTGTCTTTTCTATATGTTGTGTACCCCTGAATATTCAGTTCCCAGCCCTGGTCTTCTTGTAGCCATGTCTCAGTGATTCCCACAACATCATACTTGCCAATGTCTAACTGAGCCTCATCTCCTTCCTGAAGGAACGTCCCTTAATTTTGAGACCTCTAGTCCTAGACTCTCCCACGAGCGGAAACATCCTCTTCACATCCGTTCTTTCCAGGCCTTTCATTATTCGGCAGGTTTCACCGAGGCCCCCCCCGCCTCATCCTTCTAGACTCTTAAGACTATGCCTGGAGTGTCAGAGTTGCCAGTTCAGAGGTCCACTGTGCTGCCTTCATCATATTAGTGAAGCCTCTAAGAAATTGATGTAATTTTGTGCTGGCATCTTATATCCCTCAATGAATCTTCCAATCACACTGAACTGAATTTAGAATTCTCTTCAATTCCATTTGAACAAATCAACAGATGCCATATTTGTACTTTACTCTCAATTTTCACTTTAAAATAGTTTTGAAATATCATGACAATGAAGCTGTTTATTTCAACAAAATAGAATAAATATGATTATTATTATTAGCAATAAAATGTTTGTATCTTCATAGGAAGGTTTGGTTTCTCTTTGGCATGAGGAGGATTCTGACCTACAGCTCCCCACTGAAGCGACTTGCTCTGTCAATCAGACATTAAATTATCCAGTACAGAAGATCTGGCAACGTGTAGTCGATGGTAGCTGGATAGTAGGAGTACAATTATCTGAATCCAGCACGTTGTGAGTAAATATAATAATATATTCCTTTATTCGTCCAACACCGGGGAAATATGGCAAAAGACAAAAGCAAATGCAGGTCCACTACTAATTTTCTGGCAAATGTAATCCAGAACTCTTAAAAACTATAATTTCTTTAATCCAGACAGAATTACGAGAACACACTGCCCAGGAAGTCCCCTCAAAAATATGGTTCCTCAAATGGGTGAGGCGGCAGACCTGGAGGATTGAGGGGGGAGGGGACCAGAGCAGTAGGTCAGCAAATGGAAGGGCTGAGTCAGCAGGTTGTGACAAGTAAGTCTCGAAGGAAGCATAGTTAGGAAGAGGTTCATGAATAAGGGGATAATGAAGGACTGACGTGTGTTTACTTAAGTGCAAGAAATATTGTGAACTTGGAGTCTGGATCAATGCATGGAATTATGCTGTTGTGGCCATTACAGTTTCAGTCTGAAGAAAGGTCTTGACCCGAAACGTCACCCATTCCTTCTCTCCAGAGATGCTGCCTGTCCCGCTGAGTTACTCCAGCTTTTTGTGACTATCTTCGGTTTAAACCAGCATCTGCACAGTGTATAAGATGCACAATTAATGGTTATAGAACACATATAGCAGACTTTTTGCTGTTCCGTACAAAGCCATTTTGTGTACAAGATGTGTAATTAGAATAGAATATGTAATAATTAGACAAACAGTAAAAGCTCAGTTGTTCAGCACACACCAGACTTAACAGCTGCCAGGTAATCAAGCATGAGGGTTACTCACAAATCAGCTTTCCCAATGCAACCCAGATTTGGACCAAGCACTCTGATCCTCGTCCTGTGTTGGCCTGCATCAGCTCAACCACTTCACTACATGGGCCTGCATTGGCATGGGCGCTCCCTCCATGCTGCCCTCACAATGGCTTGGTTGCTCCTTCTGAACGTACTGTTACTGAAGTATGCATGATTATAAAATGTCAGAAAATGACATTTCTGCTGTGATGCATTTGGCAATAGAGGTTTTATAATTTTGCACACTTCTTTATAAGCAAAGTTTTCAGTTTTTATTTGTTTACACAACTATCAACAATGAAAACACTAAATATCAATTTTATGAAGGACTCTGGTGAGAATTCTAAGCTTGTTATGTCAAACTTTTCTTGTACCCTCTTTGAGTAGTCACAAATTAGTTAATTTGACCCTTATGTCTGGTTCCCTGCAGAAAATTTGACTGGGTGAGTTTGTCGCTCGTGATCAACCCTGACCTCCTTAATACTGCAACAGTGATTCAGTCACAAAGTAAAGTAGTGAAGCTGAGCAAATTTGGAGTATCTGCATCATTTCCTCAGATTCCGATAGAGCCTCCATCAAAGAAATCAAGAATGGATTTGCAAGGCATATTGGATTTGAGCAGCTGCCATAAAGAAGATCAATGCTCTCAGATTTACAAAGATCTTACACAGACCATCACTGTTGTCACAAACCTATCTCCACTGCTAGTGTACAATAATATTCACTGTTCTGTGTTACTACATGGTATGATGATGGATTCCACCCAGAAAAACGAATTAACAAAAATAGGATTGATCTCACCATGTGGGAAAATATCTTTAAAAATCGAGGACATCTGGAATGAAAATTATATGACAATCTTACTGCAGAATCCTTTGCTGTGTACAGGTAACAATAAAGCTTTTAAAATTAATATTAGTTACTTGTAACAATAGACAAATGGGGAAGCTTTTATTATTTACAGAACTGCCTCAAATGAAAAGAAGGTCTTTTTGTATCTGATGTAGAACGTTTGAGTGCATGAGAAACACTGGCATGGGCTGGTTGGGCTAAAGGGTGCTGTACATTCACGGGTGACGTTTCGGGTCGAGATCCTTTTTCAGAAGTCTGAAGCAGCCAAGATACCAAACTCGCTTATTCTCCAGACTTCTGAAGAAGGGTCTCGACCCGAAATGTCACCCATTCCTTCTCTCCCGAGGTGTTGCCTGACCCACTGAGTTACTCCAGCATTTTGTGTCTACCTTCAATTTAAACCAGCATCGCAGTTTTTTTTTCCTCGTGTTTGAAGGGAGGTGGGCAGAATCAGATTGCCGTTGCAAATTGACAGTAGTGGCTGTCACACACATTCTGCATCCACTTATTCAGGTGATACGTGCTACTCCCACAGCCCAAAATTACACAAATACGCATAGCTTTGCCCAGTAACATATAAAACAAAATAAATAACAAAGTCAATCATATGTTGATTCAAATAGGGTCCTGTAAACATGTCCATTACATACCAGTACAAGTACAATGCAAAAGAAAATCGTCACGATCTTGCTCACTCACCGAAGCATAAAGCAATAAAACCAACAAAATCATCGTAATTTTGTACAAATTAACCATAAATACACCTAATTAATAGTTTTGAAAGCAGTATTTTCTTATCTCGAAGAAGCAAAACTGGAAAATAAGGATGAAACCCAGGTCTGTATACACGCAGCAGCTCAGCCGGTGAGAATGTTTAGCGTGTGACCTATGACTTGGGCATGCGCAATTGAGATACCGAACTCGCTTATTCCCTGCAACCTCCGGCATTCCAGAGAAAACAATATAGGCTTGTTCAACCTCTCTGTAACTAATGCCCCTTAATCTAGGCATTATTTGGGTAAACCTCTGCACCGGTTCCAAAGCCTCCAGAGCCTTCCTGTAATGGGGCGGCCAGAACTGCATGCAATACTTCAAATGCACCCTAAACAATGCACTAAAAAGCTGCATTATGAATTCCTAACTTTCATACTCATTGCTCCAACCAATGAAGGTAAGCATACCATGTGCTGTTTTACCACTCTATCTACTTGTTTTGCCATTTTCAGTGAGTTACGGCTTGGACTCCAAAATTTCTCTGTACATCAAAGATCCTTCTGTACATCCCCCTGCACTTCCCTCTCCTACTTAATAATAAAGTATGAGTAGGTCACGTTTAAGGTCTCGACCCTTTATCAATCTGAAGAAGTGTCCCAGCCCAAAACGTTGTCTTTCCATTTCCTTCCAATGCTGCCTGATCTGCTCAGTTCCTATCGCACTTTGATTGTTACTCAAGATTCCACCATCTTCAGTCTCCTGTTTGTGCATACACAAAAATGCATTAGTTGACCTATTTTCTCAGTCAAAATAAATAGAATCTGACAGGTTTGTTTGGGGTTGGTTTTCTGTTGTCATTTTGCTTTATTTTTCTTTAATTCCCTGTAGATTCATTTAATGAGTAGCATTTAATGCATACTGTATATTGGTTGCTAAGTTCTAAGGCGACAACAATTAAAATATAGCTAAAACATGATTGTACTATTTGAAGCAGGGTCCTGACCTGAAATGTTGTCATCACAACATTTCATCACTAAATATCTGATTCAATATCATTAGAACATTGCCCCTTTTCTGCTATTAGTGTGAAATCAGCTAGTTAGCAAACTTGTAAATCAACAACTCAATGTCCTAGAATAATAGTGCTATAATAGTACTTCAAATTGATTTTTTTTCAACACATTGACAATTATTAAGTGATTATAGTAATCTCTCTCTTTTTCTAATTCCATTTAAATATAGCTTTCAAACGTAATTGGACTTCATTATCCACTGACTATTATCAATTTGTTGTAGATGTAACCTTCTTGCCACTCTGGCTGATTGCCATATCTTTCATAATATGTATCCAGAAAAGGCTGCATCTCATAGAATTGATATTGTCTGAAGTAGATTTGAAAATTCTCCCTTCACTGAGCAATTATCTTTGATATTTTTTTTCCCATTGTGTTAAATTGAATTTATGGATTAAAAAAAAAAAAGAGAAATCAGTTTGGAAACTTTGCACATAAAATGTTTTGAATTATTTCATTTTCTACCTCAGATTTAAAATCTATTAACTTTTAGATGTACTTCTAAAATTCTTTCACTAACTCTATAGTAGTACCAAGTTATAAATACGATTTTCTAGAGTAGTACAAAGTGATAATAAATGTTATAATTTAGATATGTTTAGAAAAGAAAACAATGAATATGAAACTTTCTCGTAAAATGCTGTACTCATTTTGCAAGTGATGCTGCATCTGTATGGCTGTGGATGGAATCTTTTGTCAATCATTTGCCAAACATTTTAATGGATATCCTGCTGTTATTATAAGACTTTCTTCACTTTATTAGTGTTCTTCTATTGAATGTTTCTGCACTCAAGGGAGCAGGAACTACAATATGTCTAATGCTCTGCCCTGAAGTCTGATTAACTTTTTTCCCCCAATACATTCTGTTTTTATGTTTGTTAAACATAGTGCATTCTAAAACAATGTAACATTAAATTACAACTGTAGTTAAAGGAGATCTGCAAGCTCATAGTAAGTTAGAGCTTTTTTTTCTCCCAGAAATAACCAGGTTGGTTTTCCTTTGTTTTAAAAAAAATAAAACAGTTCTCTCGCATCATTGACTCCCATCATCCAAATTCATTCATATAATTTTAAAATAATTTAACATTGTTAACTTGCACACAGTTTTTTGTTTAAAATGTTATGGGACAATTAAGTAACTTTTGGATAATGGACCAGTTTTTTAAAACCGATAATGAATATGTGCTCCTTGATTTTGTTATAGCATCTAATTAAGGACTGCAGTTGCCCATAGTGTCCTGAGCAACACAATACTCAGTAACTGCCTAAGGAAGGGCCAGGACTGGCATCTTAATGTTCCAGGGTACAGATGCAACAGGCAAATAGAGGTAGGGACAATAGAGGAGATGGACTTGCTTTATCGATTTAAGGAGAACATCATAGCAGTAGCCCGAGATGACTATATGAGGCTATATATGAGGCTATATGAGGCCAATATGAACTGAAACTGCCACAGTGCCAAAGGCTTAGACTGGGTGGAATTTTGTCAAGGGTGTTCAGGAAAATTTCCAAAGACAATAGATAGAAGACTCCAAAGGGAAGAGGGCAAAGCTTGACCTACTTTGAGGGAACTGGGCAGAGCAAGTGACTGAAGGGTCAGTGAGAGAACCTTTTTTGTATCAGTGACCACAACAGTTCTATTAGCTTTAAAATAGTTATGGATAAGGACTGGGTTGGTACACAAGTCAAAGTCCAACTTTGATGATATCAGACAGGAAGTTGGCAGATGGGCAATGTCTTTAATGAATATTTATTCCCTGATTTTACCGTGGGGAAAAATCATGGAGAAAAAACATGAAGTCTGGGGAACGGGACAGATAATGAAGATGTCTTGAGAACAGTCTGTGTTATAGTCATCGAGGTACTAGAAGTCCTAAGATGCATTATAGATAGACCTCCTACTGATCAGATCTATCCAAGGACACTTTAGGAAGCTGCAAAAGAAATTGCAGGCGTCTTGGTGATATATATAAGTCGCAGGTAAGACACTGGAAGACTGCAGGGTGGTTATTGTTGTACCTCTATTTAAGAAGAGCTGTAAAGAAAAAACTAGGAACTATAGACCAGTGAGCCTAATATATGTGGTATGAACACAAAAGGACAGAAAGTGCTGGAGTAACTCAGGTCAGGCAACATCTCTGGAGAATATGAATAGGTGACCCTTCTTCAGTCTCGACTTGAAATGTCACTTATCCATGTTTTCCAGAGATGCTGCCTGACCAATCGAGTTACTACAGCACTTTGTGCCCTTTTGTGTATTTATTTGTTTTTCTATCTGGTAGGAAAGTTACTGGAGAGATGCTGAGGGAAGGAAATACATGCATTTAGACAAATGGGTTGATTAAGGTTAGCCAACATGGTTTTGTACCTGGGAGATTGTGTCTCACAAATTTGATCGGGTTTTGGAAAAAGTAACCAAGAAGGTAGATGAAGACATTGATGTAGTTTATATGGGTATAAGCCAGGCCTTTGATATGGTTCTGCATGGTTGAATGCTCTTGAAGATTGAATTGCATTGGTTCCAGGGAGAGCTAGCTAGCTGGATATAGAATTGACATCATGGTAGGAAACAGAGGTTGGTGGTGAAAGATTTTTCAGACTGGAGGCCTGTGACTAATGATGTGCCTCAGGGATCTGTGATAGGCCCACTGCTGTTTCTCATCAATTTCACCAATTTGAATGAAAATGGACAAGGCATAATTAGTAAGTTTGCTGATGACACTAAAATAGGTAGTATCTTAGGTGGTGAAGAAGGTTATCAAGAATTACAGTGGGATCTTGATCAGCTGGATAAATGGACCGAGGAATGGCAAATGGAATTTAATTTAGTTACCTGTGGCGTGTTGCATTTTGGGATGTCAAACCAGGACAGGATCTACACATTGAATGGTAGGACCCTGCGGAGTGTGTAGGGCTGAGGGATCTATCAGAAAGATGCCGTTAAACTGGAAAGAGTGCAGTGAAGATGAACAAGGATGTTGCCAAAACTCGAAGCCTGAGTTATAGGGAGAGGTGAGGACCTCATTCCTTGGAGTACAGGAAACTGAGGGTTGACTTTATTATGAGTGGAGTAGAAGTGTTACAAACTTAAAATACTGCCCTTCAAGTACAATGTTGACTAAATATACAACTCACTAATGAACAACTCAATATTTACACGAGTACTTTATTTTTTGCAAATGGTGGATAAAATTGACTTCAGTTAATCTTGTATTTTTAAATTTAAAAAAAAAAATCAAATGTACGAACCTTTAAGAGAGATTTCCTGGTAGGAGCCAACCCAATGATATAGTACCATGAACAAGCTTCTGTACGCTCCCTGGACCATATTTTGTGTGCAAATATTTAACAATAATTTTCGACTTTAGAAACTTGCTGAAATGAAGTGAAGACAATAGATAAAAAAATAACATGCTTAAACAAGTGACGAATACAAAATAGACTGACATAGATTAATTTGTTACATTCAATGTGCATCATTTTCTAATTGAAAAATTAATCTCTCCTTTCAGTTGACAAATTGTTTTAAGTCCATTTAGCATTGTGAGTGAACCCTGTTTCACTTTGCCTCAACAGTTTAAGGTACCTTACTGTCTGCACAGTTTCAGATATTTTAATTAATATTTCACTTTACCTTTTTTTCTAAACATTTTGTTTGTTTTCTAACCTCCAGAGCAGAGAATGTTTGACAGAAATAAAAACTTGAGGCTTATTCTAATGAGAAATAAATGATCAAGTTCAGTTTTAAAGTATTCCTTGAGTTTATTGTTTTGGATCTAATAACAACCTCATTAGCATTGCTGTGCTGTTGCTTCCTTTTGCTTTCTCTTGAAAAATCCAATATGCCTACTATGATTGATGTTTTTTATATCACTTTAAATTTGATATAAGATGTGATCCGAGCTGTTTTGTTTTCTAATGCTTTAATTCTGTAAACAGATTAATTAAACTGGCAGATTCATGTTAAAAATTCTACTATCTGATTAATTATTTTTGGTCACTGTTCTTGCTGTTTACATAATTCGGAATTGCACATTTTCAAGTTAATCTTTCAATAAATAAAATTAACAGGGACATTTTGCTAAAATATTAATCATACATTTATATGTCTATCCTATCTATATTTATTTGAGTACTGTTTATATTTCCACAGATAAGACAATAGAAGATTTTTATGCCATTGTAGCTACATCCCAAAAATCGAACTTCAGAATATTCTCCCCAGATTATACGCTGGCTCCAGTGAAAGACTGGCTGTTCGGTCCAATGCAATGCGAGCCTCTGAAAATCTACCCAGAATATTGGCTGTGCTTCAAAATGGGTATTCTCCTGAAATGGCATCTACCAAATCCCTTTAAAGGAATTTTGACAATACTTTGGAGGTAAGATTCATGCATGTTTGTTTCTTAATAACTTCCTAATTTCTTCTTAATTTACCTTTTATTCTCAAAGCAGCACATTTGTCTTTGTCCACTTGTTACTATGGCATTGAAGTATTAAATTCATCATCAATATGAAGCTTGCAGGAATAAATTATTGTCATTCCATCATTGAGAGCTGCTTACTCCATTTCACAGAGACATAGAAACATAGAAAATAGGTGCAGGAGGAGGCCATTCGGCCCTTCGAGCCAGTACCACCATTCATTGTGATCATGGCTGATCATCCCCAATTAATAATCCGTGCCGGCCTTCTCCCCATATCCCTTGATTCCACGAGCCCCTAGAGCTCTATCTAACTCTCTCTTAAATCCATCCAGTGATTTGACTTCCACTGCCCTCTGTGGCAGAGAATTCCACAAATTCACAACTCTCTGGGTGAAAAAGTTTTTTCTCACCACTCTTTTAAATGACCTCCCCTTTATTCTAAGACTTTGGCCCCTGGTTCTGGACTCACCCAACATTGGGAACATTTTTCCTGTATCTAGCTTGTCCAGTCCTTTTATAATTTTATATGTTTCTATAAGATCCCCTCTCATCCTTCTAAACTCCAGTGAATACAAGCCTAGTCTTTTCAATCTTTCCTCACATGACAGTCCCGCCATCCCATGGATCAATCTCATGAACCTACGCTGCACTGCCTCAATTACAAGGATGTCCTTCCTCAAATTCGGAGATCAAAACTGTACACAATACTCCAGATGTGGTCTTACCAGGGCCCTATACAACTGCAGAAGAACCTCTTTACTCCTATACTGAAATCCTCTTGTTATGAAGGCCAACATTCCATTAGCTTTCTTCACTGCCTGCTGTACCTGCACGCCAAGTTTCAGTGACTGGTGTACAAGGACACCCAGGTCTTGCTGCACCTCCCCCTTACCTAACCTAACACCATTGAGATAATAATCTGCCTCCTTGTTTTTGCCGCCAAAGTGGATAACCTCACATTTATCTATATTATACTGCATCTGCCACGCATCTGCCCACTCACTCAACCTGTCCAGGTCACCCTGCAACCTCCTAACATCCTCTTCACAGTTTACACTGCCACCCAGCTTTATGTCATCCGCAAACTTGCTAGTGTTGCTTCTAATTCCCTCTTCCAAATCATTAATATATATGATAAACAGTTGCGGCCCCAACACTGAGCCTTGCGGCACTCCACTCGCCACTGCCTGCCATTCTGAAAAGGACCCGTTTACTCCTACTCTTTGCTTCCTGTCGGTCAACCAATTTTCTATCCATGTCAACACCCTACCCCCAATACCATGTGCTCTAATTTTAGTCACCAACCTCCCGTGCGGGACCTTATCAAAGGCTTTCTGAAAGTCTAGATACACTACATCCACTGGCTCCCCTTCATCCATTTTACTTGTCACATCCTCAATAAATTCCAGAAGATTAGTCAAGCATGATTTCCCTTTCATAAATCCATGCTGACTTGGACATCCTTTTACTGCTATCCAAATGCTCCATTATTATTTCTTTAATAATTGACTCCAATATCTTTCCCACTACCGAAGTCAGGCTAACTGGTCTGTAATTCCCCGTTTTCTCTCTCTCGCTCCTTTCTTGAATAGTGGGATAACATTAGTTATCCTCCAATCCACAGGAACTGATTCTGAATCTATTGAACATTGGAAAATAATCACCAATGCGTCCACTATTTCTAGAGCCACCTCCCTGAGGACCCTGGGATGCAGACCATCAGGCCCAGGGGATTTATCATCCTTCAGTCCCATTAGTCTACCCAATACTATTTCTCGCCTAATGAAAATTTCTTTCAGTTCCTCTACCCACCTAGATCCTCTGCCCTCCAGTACATCTGGGAGATTGCTTGTGTCTTCCTTAGTGAAGACAGATCCAAAATACCTGTTCAACACTTCTGCCATTTACTTGTTACCCATAATAATTTCACCCGTGTCCGCCTTCAAGGGACCCACATTTGACTTTGCTGCTCTTTTTCTCTTAACATATCTAAAGAAGCTTTTACTGTCCCTCTTTATATTCTTGGCCAGCTTCCCCTCGTACTTCATCTTTTCAGCCCATATTGCCCGTTTTGTTACCTTTTGTTGTCCTATGAAATTTTCCCAATCCTCTGGCTTCCGGCTACTCTTTGCTGTGTTATACATCTTTTCTTTTGGTTTTATTCCATCCCTAACTTCTCTTGTCAGCCACGGTTGCCTCCTACTCCCCTTAGAATCTTCCTTCCTTTTTGGAATGAAATGATCCTGCGTCTTCCGGATCATGTCCAGAAATTCCTGCCATTGCTGTTCCACCGTCATTCCTGCTAGGATCCCTTTCCAGTCTACCTTGGCCAGCTCCTCTCTCATGCCTTCATAGTCCCCTTTGTTCAACTGCATCACTGACACTTCCGATTTAACCTTTTCCTTCTCAAATTGCAGATTAAAACTAATCATATTATGATCACTACCTCCAAGCGGTTCCTTTACCTCGAGTTCTCTTTATCAAATCTGGTTCATTGGACAACACTAAGTCCAGAATTGCCTTTTCTCTAAAAGGCTCCATTACAAACTGCTCCAAGAATCCATCTCGGAAGCACTCTACAAACTCTCTTTCTTGGGGTCCTGAACCAACCTGATTTTCCCAGTCTACCTGCATATTGAAATCCCCCATCACCACAGTGGCATTACCTTTCTTACATGCCAGTTTTAACTCCTGCTGCAACTTACACCCTACATCCGGGCTACTATTTGGGGTCTGTAGATAACACCAATTAGTGTCTTCTTGCCTTTACAATTCCTCAACTCAATCCACAGTGACTCTACCTCGTCAGTCCCTATGTCTTCCCTCGCAAGGGGCTGAATTTCATCCCTCACCAGCAGAGCTACCCCACCGCCTCTGCCCACCTGAATATTAAGTTCCCAGTCCCGATCCTCCTGCAGCCACGTCTCTGTAATCCCCACAATATCATATCTACCAACCTCTAACTGAGCCTCAAGCTCATCTACTTTACTTCTTATACTTCGCGCATTCATATACAATACTTTTAATTCCTTATTCCTCTCACCCTTCACATCGATCCCTATTACACTTGGCCATACTCTCCTATCCCTTTGTGAGCTTTCTTTCCCGTTAATTCTGGGGTCATTAACTATCCCTTTATTCTCTTTCCCTTTAACTCCATCCTTGACTATCCCATTTGACCCCCCCCCCCCTTATTTAATTTAAAACCACCCGTGTAGCAGTGGCAAACCTGCCTGCCAGAATGCTGGCCCCCCACCTGTTACGGTGCAATCCTTCCCTTTTGTACAATTCCCCCTTACCCCAAAACAGATCCCAGTGATCTAAGAATCTAAATCCCTGCCCCCTGCACCATTTCCTCAGCCACACATTCAGGTCCTGTATCTCCCTGTTCCTGCTCTCGCCAGCACGAGGAACTGGAAGCAAACCGGAGATAACCACCCTGGAGGTCCTGCTTTTCAGCATTTTTCCGAGCTCTCTAAAGTCACACTGCAGAATATTCATCCCCTTCTTTCCGACATCGTTTATGCCAACATGCACTACCACTTCCGGCTGTTCGCCCTTGAGGATTTTCTGCACTCTGTCCGTGACATCCTGGATCCTGGCACCAGGGAGGCAGCACACTATCCTCGAATCCTGTCTGTTGCCGCAGAAACCCCTGTCCGTACCTCTCACAATGGAGTCTCCAACTACCACGCTGTTGCCTGATGTCAGCCTCTTTGGTTTTGGCTCAACAGCACTTTTTGCTTTGCAAGCCAGTCTGCCGCTCAGTGTGGTAACATCTTCTTGCCCGACAGCTTCCAAGTGGGTGAACCTGTTCTCAAGAGGTTCAACACCCGCAGACCTTTGCACTCCATGTTTCCTTCCCTTTCTCACCGTCACCCACCTTCTCTCTTCCAGTACCTTCGGTGTAATAATTTCACTGTAGAACTTGTCGAGGAACGATTCCGTTTCTCGGACGAACCTGAGGTCATCAACTTGCTTCTCCAGTTCCCCAACACAGTTCTTCAGGAGCTGTACCTGGATACACTTCTCGCACTTGTAGCAGCCAGAGGCACCATCAGTGTCCCTGACCTCCCACATCCTGCAAGTATTACAATGAATCAGCTTGCTTGGCATTTCCTTCTTTCGTCTCTCCCGCTCTAGCGTTTGGTGTGGCGTCCTCCCTCAGCCTCCTCGCCAAAGACTCGCAGCCAAAGACTCGCACTTTTCTAGCAGGGCACTAAGACTTGCAGCCAAAGACTCGCACTTTGCTCACAGGGCACTAAGATTCACAGCCAAAGACTCGCACTTTTCTCACAGGGCCACACCCCTTGAGCAAGCCTTGCTTATATCAGTTGCTAAATTGCCTAATTGTCCAATTTACCAATCTTCCAATCTAATTGTTCAGCCAATCCCCACACTCACTCCTAACCTTCCTTCCTCTGATGAGCTTGAAGGTATGTGCTTTGACCGACCTGCACTCAAAGACTGCTAACCTGTTGTTTGCCCTCTTTTTAAACCTGCACTCAAGACTCACCAAGTCCAGCCAACGTTTGTTCTCGCTGCTGCTTTGCCTGACCTGATATACCTGACTGCGCCATTCAGCCCTAGAACTTCTCCCTTCACCAGATGGACCGCACGGCCTCTTCAGGCAATCTTGAGGGGTCTGCTTCCTCATTAACACCTCATGGTACTCAGACATGACAGTCCTGGCAAGGTCATGCTCCCCAGAGCTGGAATATTTAACAGTGAAATGCTGTCCCTACTACCTGCTGCATGATTTCACCTCAGCTATTCTGACAGCAGTCTACATCCCTTCCCTTGCTGATGTCAAGCTTGCTTTGAATGAACTGTACTCACTACCAACAGCCTTGTGACAAGACTCCCTGAAGCCCTAGCCATTTTATCTAGGGACTTCAATCAAGCCAATCTCAAGAGTGTACTATCAAAATAATATCAGCATGGCTCTTGTCCCACCAGGTGCCAGAACACCTTTAACTACACATCCATAAAAAAATGCCTACTGCTCCATTCCCTGGCCACATTTCAAGATATCTGATCATCTAGCTTTGATTCTACCCCCTGCCTACAATCAGAAACTGAAGCAGGAAGTTCCAGTACAGAAAGTTGTACACTAGTGGTCTGCAGAAACCGATGACATCCTACTGACTGCTTTGATTGGTCCATATTTGGGGAATCTGTGGCCAACCTAAATGATATACCATTGACAGATTTATTCAGTAAGTGCATAGAGGAATGCAAGCCAGAGACGACAACCTGAGCGTTCCTAATCGGAAACTATGAATGAACCATGAGATCCATTCCCAGGTGAAAGCTGAGATTGCAATGTACAAGTCAAACAATCCTAAGCAGTACAAGAAATCTTTCAACGATCTTCGCAATGCCATCAGGAATGCCAGGCGGCAATACCGGGACAAACTTGAGTCTGAGCATAACCACTTAAACACCTGTCGACTGTGGCAAGGCTTGAACCAGTCGACTGTGGCAAGGCTTGAACACAATAAAGGTTGACAAAGCTAAATCAGGGAACATTACTGGTTATCGTGCATCCCTTCCTTATGAACTTAATGCCTTCTATACTTACTTTAAGCAGTAGGCCAACAGTGATGATATCCGCTTTGACATACTCAAGTGTACCTGTTCCCACGGTCACTGTTGCAGAAGTAAGATCGGCCTTCCTGAAGATGAACCTGCGGAAAGCGACTGGCCCATATGGAGTCCCTGGCCTTGTACTTGGGACCTACGTGGACCAACTAACGAAAGTATTCACGGACATCCTTAACCTTGCCCTACTCCATTCTGAGGTACCTACAGTACATGCTTTAAGAAGACCAATAAAAGCAAGCTCATACCTTAATGACTACCATCCTGTGGTCTTGACATCTACCATCATGAAGTGCTTCTAGAGGCAGATTATGGTACACATTAACTTTAGCCTAACAAGCAGCCTTGATCCACAGCAGTTTGTTTACTGTCACAACAGATCCACAGCTGATGCTATCTGTCTGGCCCTACACTGTGGAACACCTGCATAAGGACACCAATGTCAGACTCCTATTCATCGATTAAAGCTCTGCTTTCAATACTATTATCCCAACCAAGCTTATCGCCAAACTCGTGGAAATTGGTCAGCACCCCTCTACAAATGGATCCTGATTTCCTAACCCACAGACCACAATCAGTCAGGATAGGTGACACATCATCCTCCATAATAATCCTCCACACTGGTGCTCCACAAGGATGCGTTGTCAGCCCCCCAACTAGACTCCTTATACTCTCATGACTCCAGCCAAATACCAATCCAACTCAATAATAATAATAATAATAATATTCATTTATTGTCATTGCAACGAGTACAACGAAATTAAAAAATAGCCAATCCTGACGGTGCGTACAACATATATGCAATAAATGCAAAAAACAAATAAATACAATTATATTAAGTACAAAGATTTTTTAACAGTGTTGCGTAGTGCAGAAGGTAGTGTTCAGTTCTCGTATGGCCCTGGGGTAAAAACTGTTCTTAAGTCTGTTTGTTCGGGATTTGATCGACCTGAAACGTCGACCAGAGGGCAGATGAACAAACAGACGGTGGCCGGGGTGGGATGGATCTTTTATTATTTTGCCTGCTCTACTGAGGCAGCGTAGGCTGAATAGGTGCTCCAGGGAGGGCAGTGAGCAGCCGATGATCTTCTGGGCCGTTGTGATGACCCTCTGAAGGGCCTTCCTGTCCTTTTCTGAGCAGCTGGCATACCATGTGGTTATACAGTATGCCAGCACTCTCTCGATGGAGCAGCGATAGAAGGACATCATGAGCTTCTCCTGCAGGTTGGTTTTCCTGAGGATCCTCAGGAAGTGGAGTCTCTGCTGTGCCTTCTTTACTGTGGTGATGGTGTTGGTAGACCAGGTAAGATCCTCTGCGATGTGCGTACCCAGGAACCTGAAAGCGGGTACCCTTTCCACACAGACCCCATTGATGTAGAGTGGGTCGTATTCTACACTGGTTTTCCTGAAGTCAATTATAAGTTCCTTTGTTTTGGAGGAGTTCAGGACAAGATTGTTCACTGAACACCATGCTGCCAGCCTTTGGATTTCATCCCTATAGGCTGTCTCATCTCCTTCTGAGATGAGTCCAACCACAAGTTGGCACCACTATAGTGGGCTGGATATCAAATAATGATGAGATGGAGTATAGAAAAGGGATTGCGAACCGAGTAATGGTGCCAAGACAATAACCTCGATGTCAATGTCAGCAAAACAAAGGAGATAGTGATTGACTTCAGGAAGTGAAGCAGTGCACACACTCCAGTCTATATTGATGCCACCAAAGTGGAGATGATCGAAAGCTTCAAGTTCCTAGAAATAAATATCACCAGCAATTTGTCCTGGACTAGTCATATTGAAGCTATGGCCAAGAAAGCACACCAATGCCTCTACTTCCTTAGAAGGCTTAGGAAGTTCAGCATGTCTCCCAACAACTCTCACCAGCTTCCACAGATGTGCTGTAGAAAGCATCTTATCGGGATGCATCACAGCCTGGTTTGGGAACAACTCCATCCAAGACTGCAAGAAATTGCAGAGAGCTCTGGACGTAGCCCAGACCATAATCCAAATCAACCTCCCTTCCATCGACTCCATCTACACCAAGCTGCCTCAGTAAGGTCACCAGTATAAACAAGGACCATTCTCACCCCAGTCACTCTCTCTTAAGCCATAGAGTCATACAGTGTACAAACAGCCGCTTCGACCCATCTTGCCCACACCAACCAATATGTCCCATTTACACTAGTCTCACCTGCCTGCATTTGGCCAATATCCCTCTAAACTTATCCTATCCATGTAAATGCTTCTTAAACATTGCGATAGTACCTGCCTTAATTACCTCCTCTGGCAGCTTGTTCCATACGCCTGCCACCCTTTGTGTAAAAAAAATTACCCTTCAGGTTCCTATTAATTCTTTCTTCCCTCACCTTTAACCTATGTCGTCTAGTTCTCGATTCCCTTACTCTGGGCAAGAGACACTTTGTGTTTACCAGATCTATCCCTCTCATGATTTTGTACACCTTTATAAGATCACCTCTCATCCTCCTGCACTCCAAGAAATAGACTTGTAACCTGCTCAACCTCTCCCTGCAGCTCAGGCCCTCTAGGCCTAGTAACATCCTCATAAATCTTCTCTGCACCCTTTCCCGCTTGATAACATATTTCCTATAACATGGTGCCTAAACTGGAACGCAATACTCTAAATGTGGCCTCACCAACGTCTTGTATAACTGCAACACGACCTCCCAACTTCTATCCTCAATACTCTGACTGATGAAGGTCAATGTGCCAAAAGCCTTTTTGACCACCCTATCTACCTGGGATGCCAATTTCAAGCACTCCCAGATCCCTCTGCTCTACAACAATCCCCAGAGCCCGACCATTCACTATGCAGGTCCTGCCATATTAAACTTCCCCAAATGCAACACCTCACGGATCCTGCTGCAATTTTTGACAACCCCCTCTTCTCCCATCAGACAGGAGTTACAGAAGTTTGAAAGCGTTTACCTTCATATTCTGGAACAGTTTCTTCCCTACTGTTCCTGGGTAATTGAATGGTCCTCCCATATACTTCATTGGAGTCCTTTGAACTATATTTAATCATACATCCGATTTCATTGTTATATCTCTGCAGTAAATGCTGTACCCTTTATCCTTTATCGTTGCACTGTGGATGCACAGTATTCATGTAGTTTTTTCTTGATTGAATAGCATGCAAATAAAAGCTTCCACCGTATCTCGGTACAAGTGATGATAATAATAAATAAAACTAAGCTACATATGAACTAGTCTTTTATTTTTCATGAGACAATTTCCATAATTTTTTTTTATATGTTGCACCAAATTTGATTTATATATAATGAAAATGCCGACATACTTGAATGATTTTAAACGATTAATCTCATTGTAGTGTTCAAATATTGGTTTTAAGCTTCCCAAATTTAATTCTTTGTTTTGATGTCAACCAATCCGTTAATAAAATGAATAATCCTTAGAAAAAATTAATCCTGTTGCTAAAATAACTGTTCTTTAATTGTAGCAAAATGTTCTTAGAATAATAGAGCCTTACCACACGAAACGGATTTTGTTTCAACTGTTTTATTTTGTACTGATCGTTGAGAAGAAATTGAGAATCCTTGTACAGATTGAAACTTGTACAGTTTCAATCTTGTATCAGCATCTCTTGCGCCTATTCAAAAGATTTAAATTCAGCCCCACTCTCCAAGATGATTTAAAATGTATTTCAATACTAATAGAAACAAATGCTGTTTTCAGATGAGCTTTTAAACAGATGCATGTATAAAAAAATAATCCCAAGGTACTTTGAAGAGGAACAAGGCATTCTACTAGGTTCATCCCTCAACCAATGCCAACAAAACATTTATCCCATTTGCTGCTTGTGTAATTTGTTTGCAGATTAGGTGGTGCAGCTACTTGCAAAACAACAGTGCTGCATTTTGATAGGCAACGTATTGCATTGGCTGAATAACACTTTGGAATCTCAAGATGTCATGGAACAAATTGTATAAAGCAAGCTGTTCCATCTTGTTTCAACAGTAGTTTTTGTTTCAACCTCTGTCCATTCACCTCCTTTCACAATATTCTTTTTTTTCCATAGGAATCAATCTTTTTTGCTGATGTTCCTTCATGGTCTTACTGGAATCCTTTCACAACGTTGCGAAGTAACACACATGAGTACTGGATCAGACGACCAAAAGATAGACAATTTGGCGCATGCACTTGAGCAAGAGACACTTGCCTTCAGAAATTGCATAACCTCTGCTATCATAGAAGCTGATAATGTGTTCACAATGAGAACTAAAGCAAAGAACAAACAGAACACATTTCAACAGAACGCTTCTCTATTAGACAGTGAGGTAAAGCTGCAGGAGTACAGACAAATGTTTCAAATCGAACGAGAACAAAGTATTCTGGGCATGAATCTATCAATCACAGCCCCTCAGTACAGAGAAATAACAAAGAATTTGACTAACATGCAGCTGAACACTGATGGCTTTGCATGGGGGGTCAGTAGATCCCACACTTCATTTTCTATTTAATAATTGAGAGCGAATTTCCAAGAATTCATCAGAGAAGATAATTTGAAGAGACACACAGTGCCTATTTCTTTGACCTTTCTGTTTTCATCCCAATTTGCTATTGTGAAAACTCTTTCCTGGCTTGACTACAGGTACGCGCAGCGAGCAAAGTAACAAGCTTCTATATTTAGTTCCTGTTTTGAGAGTATTGAGATGGCAGTTTGAGAAGATGGTAAGGAAAGCAAATTATTAATAACTATTGTCAATATTTTATCTTTAAAATTGTATTCCCAAATTAATATAGTTTGTAGTTCTGTTGGCATAATTTGCGTCAAGATGCAAAAGTTAAATCAAAATAAACTTCAATTTCATTTAATTTTCAGACATAATCAAGTGTACAATTATGAACTGAAGGTAAAGAGGTGAGCCAACTGTTCCCAGTTGAGAAATTTGTAGGGAAATGTAATGGTCTTCTGGGCTGCTGGATTAAAAAAGATGCTGGTATAAGTTTACTCAACAATAAACGTTGCTGGAAGTTGAAGTGTGAGCATTAGGTGAAAATAGTATTGGGTGGAACACTTGTCAACTTAGATTTGAAAGGCAGCTCAGTCATGCAGCGTGGAAACAGACCCTTCGGCCCAACTTGCCCACGCTGTCCAAGATGCCCCATCTACATTAGTCCCACCTGCTTGCATTTGGCTCATATCCAGATAAACCTTTCCTATTCATGGACCTGTCCAAATGCCTTTTAAATATTTAGTTCAGTTTAGAGATGCAGCATGGAAACAGGCCCTTCGGACCACCAGGTCCACGCCAACCACCCGTACACTATTCCCTGTTATCCCAGTTTTTCATCCTACACACAAGGGGCAATTTAGAAACCAATTATCGTACAAACCTGCATGTCTTTGGAATGTGGGAGGAAACCTGAGAAAACCCACACGGTCACAGGGAGAACATACAAACTCCGTACAGACAGCACACTTGGCCCTCACTCGTGTCTCCTCGGTACCCCGCAGCTCCGCCCTTGTTCCCCCGCCGCTAGTCGCAACAGAGACAGTCCCCTTAGTCCTTACCTTTCACCCCATCAGCCGTCGCATACAGCACATAATCCTCCAAAATGTTCGCTACCTCCAACCCGATCCCAACACTAGTCACATTTTCCCATCTCCACACCTTTCCGCCTTTTGCAGAGACCGTTCCCTCCGCAACTCCCTGGTTAACTCATCCCTTCCCACCCAAACCAACCCCTCCCCAGGTACCCATCCCTGCAACCGCAGAAGATGCAACACCTGTCCCTATGCCTCCTCCTTCGACTCTGTCAAGGGACCCCGACAGTCTTTTCAGGTTAGGCAGAGGTTCACTTGGACCTCCTCCAACCTCATCTACTGTATCCGTTGTTCAAGATGTGGACTCTTATACATTGGTGAGACTGGGCAATCGTTTCGCTGAACACCTTCGCTCAGTCCGCCTGAACCTACCTGATTTCCCAGTTGCTAAACACTGCAATTCGCCTTCCCATTCCCACACAGACCTTTCTGTCCTAGGTCTCCTCCATTGTCAGAGTGAGGCTAAATGAAAATTGGAGGAACAGCATCTCATATTTTGCTTGGGCAGCTGACAGCCCAGTAGTATGAATATTGATTTCTCTAACTTCAAGTAACCCCGGCATTCCCTCTCTCTCTACTATCCCTCCCCCACCCAAGTCGCATTAGCTTCTCGTTTTCATCTAACAAACTGCTAACAATGGACTGTTTCCGTTATCATCGTTACTTTTTTGCATATCTTTCATTCATTGTTCTTTATCTCTCTACATCATCGTCGATATCTTTTGTTTCCCTTATCCCTAACGAGTCTGAAGAAGGGTCTCGACCCGAAAAGTCACCCATCCCTTCTCTCCAGTGTTCGGGACCCGGAGCTCTGGTGCTGTAAGGCAGCAACTCTATCACTACCCCACTGTCACAGCTACCTGTGATGCCTGTGATGGTACCTCAGCTACCTCCTCCAGGTGCTCATTCCATATACCCACCACCCTTTGTGTGGAAAAAGATGCCCCTCAAGTTCCCATTAAATCTTTCCCCTCTCACCTTAAATGCTCATTGAAAATGTTACTTGAGCAAAGTACTATTGATTTGGTCCATCTGTACCATTAAGGTATAGATGCTTTCTGGAAAACTTTGGGGATAGCTGGCCTTTTCAGGGAAAACATCCGGTGTATGCATCACCAGATTTGGCTTTGAATATAAAGCACTTTCTGGTATGGCTCAAGTTTTATCCACAGCTTTGGAAAGTATAAAGTAATGGCCATCTTTTACCCTAGTTGCTGCACAGAAGAGAACAGAGACCAATTATTGGTCTGCTTTGAGACATAGAAACATAGAAAATAGGTACAGGAGGAGGCCATTTGCCCCTTCGAGCCAACACCGCCATTCATTGTGATCGTGGCTGATCATCTACAATCAGTAACCTGTGCCTGCCTTCTCCACATATCCCTTGATTCAACTAGCCCCTAGAGCTCTATCTAACTTTTAAATTCATCCAGTGAAATGGCCTCCACTGCCTTCTGTGGCAGAGAATTCCACAAATTCACAACTCTGGATGACACCAATATAAGCTGGAACTCTTGTGCCTCTTATGTCCTCTCAAGTGATCCTTCATAAATATGCAAAAAGTAAATAAAGTAAACCAAGAGTACATTTTTTGATATCTACAAATACAATTTAAATGAATAAAGGTTTAAAATATGCTGAGTAAATTTAGTATAGATTGGATGGTTCTGCAGAGAGTGATCAATAATAGGAATAAAGGTGGTGAAAAAATGTTTGGGACATAAACTTAAGGAATTGCTGGATTCTGTACTCAGAACTGTAGGGCTAATTAGAACGATGAAACTAAATGTGGAAATGTTATTTGGTGAACAGTGTCTATATTACGGCTGAGTGATGAACATTCAGTTACAATGTAATAGATACAACAGTTATCCTAGCAAATTATGTGTCGAAAATAGCAGTGTGCATACTCTTAAGTATACCAACTACAATTGTAATATTCAATGAGGTAAATATCTCTGCAAGATGCTGCATACCATCAGCCACTTCATGAAAGTAAACCTATTATTTTGCAAGGCAAGACAGTGTATTGCCATTGCAAAACAATATGATGCAGAATTGACCTGTACCAGTTGGCTGTCAATAACCACCACCACTACCCTAATCCTTCCTCATCTGTTAGTTGTATATTTGGTTCTTTCTCATCTTCTACATTTATAATACGCAGAATGCAAACTCTCCTGGGTGCAGACACAGTGTTCATTTGTGGAAGCAGCCGAGTTCTCCATATTCCATGAAAAAAACAGGTGGTAAATCCTGAAACTGGAAGTCCGCTTACATGGAGGAACAATATTCCAATATTTGCTTTTTAAAAGCTTTCATGTTTGTTTTATAAACTGTATAATAAAATAGGTAATGAAAATAAGCTTAGTGTTGTAGTTTCTGGTTACTGCACAGCTAACACAGTTTTGTTTTTATATACAGTTAAAGATATTTTAACATTACATAATCTGTAGACATGTTCCATAATAGACATGATAAATATGATAATTCTAACAAAGATCATTATTCAAATTTTTGATACATTCTAAACATCTTAATCAAATCCACTGTTGTTCCTTGTGATATCTGGTCACCGAATTATGTACTTTATCTTAGATCACTGTTGCAGTCTTCAATCCCAGGCAGCAATCACAATAAGAAATTGTAGTGCACTCTCTTTTGGTGGCTGAAACTGTAGATATCTTTGCCAAAAACATGGCTGTGTCATTCCATTGCAATCCACATCTCCAACTTGGTTACTTGCTTCTGCTAGCACAACATTATTTGTACAATCCACTGTTTAGCATTTACACTTGCATGAGACAATTGACTCAATAGCTGTTTCATGAGCTTCATAGAAATATGGCTGTAGTTGCAATGCGATTGCTTATTAGTCCTTCATTGCTGCTAATATGCAGATTTATGGAAAAGCAATATGCTTTTTGTTTCAGCAATGTTTTCTCTCAACTGGTGGACCTGTGTTTCATATATACTTGTAGTGAAAATGTCTCAAGTGGGTTATTCCCCTGCTTTTATTTTACATATACAGCCTTTCTTGTTTACTCCATAAAGATTTGGGTACTTGCTTGTGCGTGATATTGACTTGGTCTATTTCTAGTAGTTTACGTAGCTGAGGAGACCACTTTGTGCTGTTGCAGCTACTCGAGTACTCAAACAATTAAACGGATTGATTAGTAGGACTAGATGCTACAATCCCTAAGGTTTGCACTACAATTGACTGGTGTTGTTCTTGGGGGTGACCACTAGGTAATGTTGCTACCATTCAGACACATCTTCAGTTGTGTACCTCAACGTCACTGGGTGTTTTGGCCTTTTATCACAAGACACCCTCAGTCGAGGCAGGCCCACCGCAGGGTGATCAGACCTGGGTGTGTGTCTTATGGTTAGCCTCTAGATGGTCACGTGGCAGCCCAGACAGTATCTTTTCTTTTTAGCCACAGCCAGTGACTGCTCCGTTCGGCGGCATTTGCAAGTTCTTTGATTACCCTCCTTTGGGCCTGCCCTCTGACTCCAACTTCCCTCAGGAGCCTTGCAGTGGAACTGGCTACAAAGCCCCTGCACCCCACTTCCACTGGACGCACTCTTACACTCCAACCTCGCTCCTCTGCCTCTACTGCAAGGTTGGAATATCTCAGCCTTTTCCTTTCAAATGCCTCGTCCACAGCCTCCTCCCAGGGCACCGTCAGCTCAATGATGAAAACACGCCGACAGGAGTTGGACCAGAGGACGAGGTCTGGTCGCAGGTTGGTAGCTGCGATTTCAACTGGGAAGGAAAGCCTCTGGCCCTAGGTCAACCCGCATTTCCCAGTGTCTGGCTACGCTCAGTGGGCATGAGTTGAGAGGCGAGGTGGTCGTCTTCCATTTCTCTCCTTCCCGGATGAACGATGGGATTTGCGGGAATGTTAACTGGGCATTGATAGGCATGGCGTTGGTGGTAACTCTCTTGCACTCGAGTGCAGCTGCCAAACACCTCAGCACCTGGTTGTGTCGCCAGGTGTATCTGCCTTGTGTTAGGCTGGTCTTACAACCGACCAGGATGTGCTTGAGGTTTGCTGGAACTGCACACAGGGGGCAGGCTGGATCCTCTCCCAGCCAAAGATTTAGGTTTGTGGGAGAGGGAAGGACGTCATATGTGGCTCTGATAATAAAGCTCAACATACTTGACTCCATGTTCCACAGCTCACTCCATGTGATCTTCCTCCTCTCAATGCCATCCCACCTCATCCAGCAGCCTTGCTTGGCTTGAGATATAGCTTTGGCACACCTGGCTGCTTCTTCTTGGCGGCGCACCTCCTCCACCACCAGGTGCCGACGTTCAGCTGGAGTAGCCTTTTGCCAGGTAGGTTTCATTGCTCCCAGGCCAAAGCCCCCTCGGCCTTGTTGGACATGGCCCACTATGTCCCGGTGTCGGAGGGCAGATTTTGCACCCTGTACCACTGTTGCTGGAGTCCATTTCTTCCCTGTTGCTAGGGTTGGAGCGACACCTCTAACTATTGGGTCCTGGGATTCTGTTAGTGTCATGTCCAGCCTTGCTTTGGCGCATTTGAATTCCTCCACCAGGCTTGAGACTGGCAGGGAGAGGGCTCCATTCCCATAGAGTCCTATGCTGCTGAGGCATCTCGGTAGCCCAAGCCACTTCCTCACTTGTGAGTTCACAAGTTTCTCCAGCTGGTTGATATGGGATAAAGTGACCTCGTAGATGGTAATTGGCCACATGAGTCGGGGCAGCAGACCGAATTGAAGGCACCAAAGCTTCAGCTTCCCTGGGAGAGCAGTGTTGTTGATTTGCTTGAGGCCACTGATTGTATCCTGCCTGAGTTCCACCTGCTCTGCGTCCTTGAGGTGTGCGGTGTACCATCGCCCGAGGCTTTTGACAGGCTTCTCCACGACAGTTGGTATTGTCTCGTTGTTGATGTCAGTGACCTTTCGTCAGTGAGCTGGCCTTTGACGATGGAAATACTGCAGGATTTGCTGGGTTTAATCTCCATCCGTGCCCATTTGATGTTTTCCTGGTGTTTATCCAGCAGGCGTTTGGTGCATGCTTTTGTTGTTATAGTGGTCATGTATAGCAAAGGGGATTACAAAGGCATGAGGCAGGAGCTGGCCAAAATTGACTGGAAGGAGGCCCTAGCAGGGAAGACGGTAGAACAGCAATGGCAGGTATTCCTGGGAATAATGCAGAGTTTGCAGGATCAATTTATCCCAAAGAGGCGGAAAGACTCTAAGGGGAGTAAGAGACACCTGTGGCTGACAAGGGAAGTCAAGGACAGCATAAAAATTAAGGAGAGGAAGTATAACATAGCAAAGAAGAGTGGGAAGACAGAGGATTGGGACTCTTTTAAAGAGCAACAAAAGTTAACTAAAAAGGCAATACGGGGAGAAAAGATGAGGTACGAGGGTAAACTAGCCAATAATATAAAGGAGGATAGCAAAAGTTTTTTTAGGTACGTGAAGAGGAAAAAAATAGTCAAGGCAAATGTGGGTCCCTTGAAGACAGAAGCAGGGGAATTTATTATGGGGAACAAAGAAATGGCAGATGAGTTAAACCGTTACTTTGGATCTGTCTTCACTAAGGAAGATACACACAATCTCCCAAATGTTCTAGGGGCCGGAGAACCTAGGGTGATGGAGGAACTGAAGGAAATCCACATTAGGCAGGAAATGGTTTTGGGTAGACTGATGGGACTGAAGGCTGATAAATCCCCAGGGCCTGATGGTCTGCATCCCAGGGTACTTAAGGAGGTGGCTCTAGAAATAGTGGAAGCATTGGAGATCATTTTTCAATGTTCTATAGATTCAGGATCAGTTCCTGTGGATTGGAGGATAGCAAACGTTATCCCACTTTTTAAGAAAGGAGGGAGAGAGAAAACGGGTAATTATAGACCAGTTAGTCTGACATCAGTGGTGGGAAGATGCTGGAGTCAATTATAAAAGACGAAATTGCTGAGTATTTGGATAGCAGTAACAGGATCATTCCGAGTCAGCATGGATTTACGAAGGGGAAATCATGCTTGACAAATCTGGAATTTTTTGAGGATGTAACTAGGAAAATTGACAGGGGAGAGTCAGTGGATGTGGTGTACCTCGACTTTCAGAAAGCCTTCGACAAAGTCCCACATAGGAGATTAGTGGGCAAAATTAGAGCACATGGTATTGGGGGTAGGGTACTGACATGGATAGAAAATTGGTTGACAGACAGAAAGCAAAGAGTGGGGATAAATGGGTCCCTTTCGGAATGGCAGGCAGTGACCAGTGGGGTACCGCAAGGTTCGGTGCTGGGACCCCAGCTATTTACGATATACATTAATGACTTAGATGAAGGGATTAAAAGTACCATTAGCAAATTTGCAGATGATACTAAGCTGGGGGGTAGTGTGAATTGTGAGGAAGATGCAATAAGGCTGCAGGGTGACTTGGACAGGTTATGTGAGTGGGCGGATACATGGCAGATGCAGTTTAATGTAGATAAGTGTGAGGTTATTCACTTTGGCAGTAAGAATAGAAAGGCAGATTGTTATCCGAATGGTGTCAAGTTAGGAAGAGGGGATGTTCAACGAGATCTGGGTGTCCTAATGCATCAGTCACTGAAAGGAAGCATGTAGGTACAGCAGGCAGTGAAGAAAGCCAATGGAATGTTGGCCTTCATAACAAGAGGAGTTGAGTATAGGAGCAAAGAGGTCCTTCTACAGTTGTACCGGGACTTGGTGAGACCGCACCTGGAGTACTGTGTGCAGTTTTGGTCTCCAAATTTGAGGAAGGATATTCTTGCTATTGAGTGCGTGCAGCGTAGGTTCACTAGGTTAATTCCCGGAATGGCGGGACTGTCGTATGTTGAAAGGCTGGAGCAATTAGGCTTGTATACACTGGAATTTAGAAGGATGAGGGGATCTTATTGAAACATATAAGATAATTAGGGGATTGGACACATTAGAGGCAGGAAACATGTTCCCAATGTTGGGGGAGTCCAGAACCAGGGGCCACAGTTTAAGAATAAGGGGTAGGCCATTTAGAACTCCATGTGATCTTCCTCCTCTCAATGCCATCCCACCTCATCCAGCAGCCTTGCTTGGCTTGAGATATAGCTTTGGCACACCTGGCTGCTTCTTCTTGGCGACGCACCTCCTCCACCACCAGGTGCCGACGTTCAGCTGGAGTAGCCTTTTGCCAGGTAGGTTTCATTGCTCCCAGGCCAAAGCCCCCTCGGCCTTGTTGGACATGGCCCACTATGTCCCGGTGTCGGAGGGCAGATTTTGCGTCCTGTACCATTGTTGCTGGAGTCCATTTCTTCCCTGTTGCTAGGGTTGGAGCGACACCTCTAACTATTGGGTCCTGGGATTCTGTTAGTGTCATGTCCAGCCTTGCTTTGGCGCATTTGAATTCCTCCACCAGGCTTGAGACTGGCAGGGAGAGGGCTCCATTCCCATAGAGTCCTATGCTGCTGAGGCATCTCGGTAGCCCAAGCCACTTCCTCACTTGTGAGTTCACAAGTTTCTCCAGCTGGTTGATATGGGATAAAGTGACCTCGTAGATGATAATTGGCCACATGAGTCGGGGCAGCAGACCGAATTGAAGGCACCAAAGCTTCAGCTTCCCTGGGAGAGCAGTGTTGTTGATTTGCTTGAGGCCACTGATTGTATCCTGCCTGAGTTCCACCTGCTCTGCGTCCTTGAGGTGTGCGGTGTACCATCGCCCGAGGCTTTTGACAGGCGTCTCCAGGACAGTTGGTATTGTCTCGTTGTTGATGCGGAACCTTTCGTCAGTGAGCTGGCCTTTGACGATGGAAATACTGCAGGATTTGCTGGGTTTAATCTCCATTCGTGCCCATTTGATGTTTTCCTGGAGTTTATCCAGCAGGCGTTTGGTGCATGCTTTTGTTGTTGTTAAAGTGGTCATGTATAGCAAAGGGGATTACAAAGGCATGAGGCAGGAGCTGGCCAAAATTGACTGGAAGGAGGCCCTAGCAGGGAAGACGGTAGAACAGCAATGGCAGGTATTCCTGGGAATAATGCAGAGGTTGCAGGATCAATTTATCCCAAAGAGGCGGAAAGACTCTAAGGGGAGTAAGAAACACCTGTGGCTGACAAGGGAAGTCAAGGACAGCATAAAAATTAAGGAGAGGAAGTATAACATAGCAAAGAAGAGTGGGAAGACAGAGGATTGGGACTCTTTTAAAGAGCAACAAAAGTTAACTAAAAAGGCAATACGGGGAGAAAAGATGAGGTACGAGGGTAAACTAGCCAATAATATAAAGGAGGATAGCAAAAGTTTTTTTAGATACGTGAAGAGGAAAAAAATAGTCAAAGCAAATGTGGGTCCCTTGAAGACAGAAGCAGGGGAATTTATTATGGGGAACAAAGAAATGGCAGACGAGTTAAACCGTTACTTTGGATCTGTCTTCACTAAGGAAGATACACACAATCTCCCAAATGTTCTAGGGGCCGGAGAACCTAGGGTGATGGAGGAACTGAAGGAAATCCACATTAGGCAGGAAATGGTTGTGGGTAGACTGATGGGACTGAAGGCTGATAAATCCCCAGGGCCTGATGGTCTGCATCCCAGGGTACTTAAGGAGGTGGCTCTAGAAATAGTGGAAGCATTGGAGATCATTTTTCAATCTATCTATCTATCTATCTATCTATCTATCTATCTATCTATCTATCTATCTATCTATCTATCTATCTATCTATCTATCTATCTATCTATCTATCTATCTATCTATCTATCTATCTATCTATCTATCTATCTATCTATCTATCTATCTATCTATCTATCTATCTATCTATCTATCTATCTATCTATCTATCTATCTATCTATCTATCTATCTATCTATCTATCTATCTATCTATCTATCTATCTATCTATCTATCTATCTATCTATCTATCTATCTATCTATCTATCTATCTATCTATCTATCTATCTATCTATCTATCTATCTATCTATCTATCTATCTATCTATCTATCTATCTATCTATCTATCTATCTATCTATCTATCTATCTATCTATCTATCTATCTATCTATCTATCTATCTATCTATCTATCTATCTATCTATCTATCTATCTATCTATCTATCTATCTATCTATCTATCTATCTATCTATCTATCTATCTATCTATCTATCTATCTATCTATCTATCTATCTATCTATCTATCTATCTATCTATCTATCTATCTATCTATCTATCTATCTATCTATCTATCTATCTATCTATCTATCTATCTATCTATCTATCTATCTATCTATCTATCTATCTATCTATCTATCTATCTATCTATCTATCTATCTATCTATCTATCTATCTATCTATCTATCTATCTATCTATCTATCTATCTATCTATCTATCTATCTATCTATCTATCTATCTATCTATCTATCTATCTATCTATCTATCTATCTATCTATCTATCTATCTATCTATCTATCTATCTATCTATCTATCTATCTATCTATCTATCTATCTATCTATCTATCTATCTATCTATCTATCTATCTATCTATCTATCTATCTATCTATCTATCTATCTATCTATCTATCTATCTATCTATCTATCTATCTATCTATCTATCTATCTATCTATCTATCTATCTATCTATCTATCTATCTATCTATCTATCTATCTATCTATCTATCTATCTATCTATCTATCTATCTATCTATCTATCTATCTATCTATCTATCTATCTATCTATCTATCTATCTATCTATCTATCTATCTATCTATCTATCTATCTATCTATCTATCTATCTATCTATCTATCTATCTATCTATCTATCTATCTATCTATCTATCTATCTATCTATCTATCTATCTATCTATCTATCTATCTATCTATCTATCTATCTATCTATCTATCTATCTATCTATCTATCTATCTATCTATCTATCTATCTATCTATCTATCTATCTATCTATCTATCTATCTATCTATCTATCTATCTATCTATCTATCTATCTATCTATCTATCTATCTATCTATCTATCTATCTATCTATCTATCTATCTATCTATCTATCTATCTATCTATCTATCTATCTATCTATCTATCTATCTATCTATCTATCTATCTATCTATCTATCTATCTATCTATCTATCTATCTATCTATCTATCTATCTATCTATCTATCTATCTATCTATCTATCTATCTATCTATCTATCTATCTATCTATCTATCTATCTATCTATCTATCTATCTATCTATCTATCTATCTATCTATCTATCTATCTATCTATCTATCTATCTATCTATCTATCTATCTATCTATCTATCTATCTATCTATCTATCTATCTATCTATCTATCTATCTATCTATCTATCTATCTATCTATCTATCTATCTATCTATCTATCTATCTATCTATCTATCTATCTATCTATCTATCTATCTATCTATCTATCTATCTATCTATCTATCTATCTATCTATCTATCTATCTATCTATCTATCTATCTATCTATCTATCTATCTATCTATCTATCTATCTATCTATCTATCTATCTATCTATCTATCTATCTATCTATCTATCTATCTATCTATCTATCTATCTATCTATCTATCTATCTATCTATCTATCTATCTATCTATCTATCTATCTATCTATCTATCTATCTATCTATCTATCTATCTATCTATCTATCTATCTATCTATCTATCTATCTATCTATCTATCTATCTATCTATCTATCTATCTATCTATCTATCTATCTATCTATCTATCTATCTATCTATCTATCTATCTATCTATCTATCTATCTATCTATCTATCTATCTATCTATCTATCTATCTATCTATCTATCTATCTATCTATCTATCTATCTATCTATCTATCTATCTATCTATCTATCTATCTATCTATCTATCTATCTATCTATCTATCTATCTATCTATCTATCTATCTATCTATCTATCTATCTATCTATCTATCTATCTATCTATCTATCTATCTATCTATCTATCTATCTATCTATCTATCTATCTATCTATCTATCTATCTATCTATCTATCTATCTATCTATCTATCTATCTATCTATCTATCTATCTATCTATCTATCTATCTATCTATCTATCTATCTATCTATCTATCTATCTATCTATCTATCTATCTATCTATCTATCTATCTATCTATCTATCTATCTATCTATCTATCTATCTATCTATCTATCTATCTATCTATCTATCTATCTATCTATCTATCTATCTATCTATCTATCTATCTATCTATCTATCTATCTATCTATCTATCTATCTATCTATCTATCTATCTATCTATCTATCTATCTATCTATCTATCTATCTATCTATCTATCTATCTATCTATCTATCTATCTATCTATCTATCTATCTATCTATCTATCTATCTATCTATCTATCTATCTATCTATCTATCTATCTATCTATCTATCTATCTATCTATCTATCTATCTATCTATCTATCTATCTATCTATCTATCTATCTATCTATCTATCTATCTATCTATCTATCTATCTATCTATCTATCTATCTATCTATCTATCTATCTATCTATCTATCTATCTATCTATCTATCTATCTATCTATCTATCTATCTATCTATCTATCTATCTATCTATCTATCTATCTATCTATCTATCTATCTATCTATCTATCTATCTATCTATCTATCTATCTATCTATCTATCTATCTATCTATCTATCTATCTATCTATCTATCTATCTATCTATCTATCTATCTATCTATCTATCTATCTATCTATCTATCTATCTATCTATCTATCTATCTATCTATCTATCTATCTATCTATCTATCTATCTATCTATCTATCTATCTATCTATCTATCTATCTATCTATCTATCTATCTATCTATCTATCTATCTATCTATCTATCTATCTATCTATCTATCTATCTATCTATCTATCTATCTATCTATCTATCTATCTATCTATCTATCTATCTATCTATCTATCTATCTATCTATCTATCTATCTATCTATCTATCTATCTATCTATCTATCTATCTATCTATCTATCTATCTATCTATCTATCTATCTATCTATCTATCTATCTATCTATCTATCTATCTATCTATCTATCTATCTATCTATCTATCTATCTATCTATCTATCTATCTATCTATCTATCTATCTATCTATCTATCTATCTATCTATCTATCTATCTATCTATCTATCTATCTATCTATCTATCTATCTATCTATCTATCTATCTATCTATCTATCTATCTATCTATCTATCTATCTATCTATCTATCTATCTATCTATCTATCTATCTATCTATCTATCTATCTATCTATCTATCTATCTATCTATCTATCTATCTATCTATCTATCTATCTATCTATCTATCTATCTATCTATCTATCTATCTATCTATCTATCTATCTATCTATCTATCTATCTATCTATCTATCTATCTATCTATCTATCTATCTATCTATCTATCTATCTATCTATCTATCTATCTATCTATCTATCTATCTATCTATCTATCTATCTATCTATCTATCTATCTATCTATCTATCTATCTATCTATCTATCTATCTATCTATCTATCTATCTATCTATCTATCTATCTATCTATCTATCTATCTATCTATCTATCTATCTATCTATCTATCTATCTATCTATCTATCTATCTATCTATCTATCTATCTATCTATCTATCTATCTATCTATCTATCTATCTATCTATCTATCTATCTATCTATCTATCTATCTATCTATCTATCTATCTATCTATCTATCTATCTATCTATCTATCTATCTATCTATCTATCTATCTATCTATCTATCTATCTATCTATCTACTATTAAAACTCAGATCTTGTAGGTTTGTATCGGGATTTGTGTATGTATCAGTGATTCCGGCAAAACGGTAAACCGTGGCGCCATGGTTTTTGCACCGCCTTGATCACCAACCTCCCGGCTGACCGGCCGCGATATTTTCATTTAATTTGTTCGTATGTTTTTAAAGTTACAGAGGTTTTAAAGCGCTGCCCCCCCCCCATATTGAAGTTTCTATAGAGGGCGCTGCGGTGCGGATTTAGTCTTCAGCGTGTGATGTCACAATGGACAAGCAGCTGCTATTGGGTGTCTGCTCTTTACAAATTTACATCTTTTTATTTTTAACCTTTTTTTTCCAAGGTCTTCAGCTTGTGACGTCACAATGCTTGTGTGAGATGGTTGCAACATTGTTGCGAAAGGCAACTGGTTGTTTTTTAAAGTTGCGTTTTTTATTGCAAGTCATTTAACATACACAGATCAGCATGGGGCCCCTATGCTCGTGGGCCACCGCGGCAAGTGTTTCGAAAAAAGAAAGGGGAGGTCTCCCTTCCCCCCTCAACCCCCCTCAACCCCTCCCTCCCCCCTTCCCACCTCCCCTCCCCCCCTCCCTCCCCCCTCCCTCCAACTCCCCCCTTCCCCCTCCCCTCCCACCCCTTCCCCCCTCCCCTCCCACCCCTTCCCCCCTCCCCTCCCCTCCACCCCTCCATCCCCCTCCCCTCCTCCCTCCCTCCCCCTTCCCTCCCTCCCCGCCTCCCAGTTACAATGGAAACCCTACGGGGACGGGCCCAACGGGGAAAGAGGGGTACTGGGAAAAGGGGAGGTCCCCCTCCCTCCCCTCCCCCCTCCCCTCACCCCTCCCCTCCCCCCTCTCTCCCCTCCCCCTCCATCCCCTCCCCCTCCCCCCCTTCCCCCCTCCCTCCCTCCAACCCTCCCCTCCCCCCCTCCCCTCCCCCTCCACACCTCCCTCCTCCCTTCCCTCCCCCCCCCCCCACTCCCCTCCCGGTTACAATGGAAACCCTACGAGGACGGGCCCAACGGGGAAAGAGGGGTACTGGGAAAAGGGGAGGTCCCCCTCCCTCCCCCTTCCCCCCTCCCCTCCCCCCTACCCCCCTCCCTCCCTTCTCCCTCCCCCCTTCCCCCCTCCCCCCTCCCCTCCCCCTCCCCCTCCCCCTCCCCTCCTCCCTACACACCTCCCTCCCTCCCCCTTCCCTCTCTCCCCTCCTCCCGGTTACAATGGAAACCCTACGAGGACGGGCCCAACGGGGAAAGAGGGGTACTGGGAAAAGTGGAGGTCCCCCTCCCTCCACCCTTCCCCCTCCCCTCCCTCCCCCTTCCCCCCTACCCCTCTCCCTCCCCCCCTTCCACCTTCCCCCCTCCCCCACTCCCCTCCCCTCCCCCTCCCTCCCCCCTACCCCCCTCCCTCCCCTCTCCCTCCCCTTCCCCACCCCTCCCTCCCCCTCACCTCCTCCGTCCACACCTCCCTCCTACCTCCCTCCCCCTTCCCTCCCTCCCCTCCTCCCGGTTACAATGGAAACCCTACGTGGACGGGCCCAACGGGGAAAGAGGGGTACTGGGAAAAGGGGAGGTCCCCCTCCCTCCCCCCTTCCCCCCTCCCCTCCCTCCCCCTCCCCCCTACCCCTCTCCCTCCCCCTCCCCTCCCTTCCCCCCTCCCCTCCCCCCCTCCCTCCCCCTCCCCTCCTCCATCCACACCTCCCTCCCTCCCCCTTCCCTCCCTCCCCTCCTCCCGGTTACAATGGAAACCGTACGAGGACGGGCCCAACGGGGAAAGAGAGGTACTGGGAAAAGGGGAGGTCCCCCTTCCTTCCCCTCCCCCCTACCCCCCTCCCTCCCCCCTCCCCTCCCTCCCTCCCTCCCCCTCCCTCCTCCCTAACCCCCTCCCTCCCCTCTCGCTCCCCGATCCCCCCTCCCCTCCCCCCTCCCTCCCCCTCCCCTCCTCCCTCCCTCCCCCTTCCCTCCCCCCACCCTCCCCTCCTCGCTCCCCGCCTCCCGGTTACAATGGAAAACCTACGAGGACGGGCCCAACGGGGAAAGCGGGGTACTGGGAAAAGGGGAGGTCCCCCTCCCTCCCCCCCTTCCCCCCTCCCTCCCCCCTACCCCCCTCCCTCCCCTCTCCCTCCCCTCCCCCCTCCCTCCCCCCTTCCCCCCTCCCTCCCCCCTACCCCCCTCCCTCCCCTCTCCCTCCCCTCCCCCACTCCCTCCCCCCTACCCCCTCTCTCCCCTCTCCCTCCCCCCTCCCCCCCCTCCCCCTCCCCTCCTCCCTCCCTCCCCCTTCCCTCCCCCCCCACTCCCCTCCCGGTTACAATGGAAACCCTACGAGGACGGGCCCAACGGGCACACTCGTGCTAGTCTATCTATCTATATAATACTAAAACTCAGATCTTGTGTTATATATATATATATGCGCGTAACAGCGGTTTCTCTGATTTCGTCAAAAAGGTGAACCGTAGCGCCACGATTTTTGCGCCGCCTTAATCACCACGCGGTTATCTGCTGCAAAATTGTTTTTTATTTAATTCGGTCGCATGTTTTTTAAGTCACAGAGGTTTTAAAGCGCTCCCCCCCCCCCCCTAAATTATAGGGGGCGCTGCGGTGCAGATTTAGTTTTCAGCTTGTGGCTTGTGACGGCTACATTTGTTTCAAAAAGTTTCCAGAAAAGGATTTAGTTTTCAGCTTGTGACGGCTACATTGTTTCGAAAAGCTAAATTGTTATTGCAAGTCAAGTCAAGTCAAGTCAAGTCAATTATATTTGTATAGCACATTTAAAAACAACCCATGTTGACCAAAGTGCTGCACATCTGATTAGGAAAAAAAAAAAAAAAGAAGGTTATAGTGGTCACTTGACATACACAGATCAGGAGGACGGGCCCAACGGGCACACTTGGAGAGTAAGAGTGGGGCTGGGGGAGGAGAGAATGGGGGGTGTGGGGACGGGCCCAACGGGCCCGCTTTGAACGGGCACACTTGTTCTAGTATACTATTAAAACTCACTTGTGTATATATTTTTTTTGGGTTTCACCTGGTATGCGCGTAACAACGGTTTCTCTGATTTCGTCAAAACGGTGAACCGTAGCGCCACGAATTTTGCACCACCTTAATCACCACGCGGTTATCTGCTGCAAAATTGTTTTTTATTTAATTCGGTCGCATGTTTTTTAAGTTACAGAGGTTTTAAAGCGCTCCCCCCCCCCCTAATTTATAGGGGGCGCTGTGGTGCGGATTTATTGAAGGTCTTCAGCTTGTGATGTCACAATGCCCCTGTGAGATGAGCTCGAGCTGACCCCCCTCCCCCCCCCCTTCAGCGTGTGATGTCATAATGGACAAGCAGCTGCTATTGGGTGTCTACTCTTTCCAAATTTACATCTTTTTATTTTTAACCTTTTTTTTCAAGGTCGTCAGCTTGTGACGTCACAATGCTTGTGTGAGATGGGTTCAACATTGTTGCGAAAAGCAGCTGATTGTTTTTTAAAGTTGTGTTTTTTATTGCAAGTCACTTAACATACACAGATCAGCTTGGGGCCCCTATGCTCGTGGGCCACCGGGGCAAGTGTTTCGAAAAAAGAAAGGGGAGGTCCCCCTTCCCCCTTCAACCCCTTCCTCCCCACTCCTTCCCACCTCCATCCCCACTCCCCCCCCCCCTCCTCCCCAACTCCCTCACCGTCACTCCCCACCTCCCTCACCCCTCGGGGACGGGCCCAACGGGGAAAGAGGGGTACTGGGAAAAGGGGAGGTCCCCCTCCCTCCTTCCCCCCTCCCTCCACCTCCCCCCTTCCCCCCTTCCCCCCTCCCCTCCCACCCCTTCCCCCCTCCCCTCCCCTCCCCTCCCCTCCCCTCCTCCCTCCCTCCCCCCTCCCTCCCCGCCTCCCGGTTACAATGGAAACCATACGAGGACGGGCCCAACGGGGAAAGAGGGGTACTGGGAAAAGGGGAGGTCCCCCTCCCTCCCCCTTCTCCCTCCCCCCTTCCCCCTCCCCCCTTCCCCCTCCCCTCCCCCCTTCCCCCTCCCCTCCCCATCCCTCCCCCTCCCCCCCCATACCCCCCTCCATCCCCTCTCCCTCCCCCCTTCCCCACTCCCCCACCCCTCCCCTCCCCCTCCCCTCCTCCCTCCACACCTCCCTCCTCCCTCCCTCCCCCTTCCCTCCCTCCCCTCCTCCCGGTTACAATGGAAACCCTACAAGGACGGGCCCAACGGGGAAAGAGGGGTACTGGGAAAAGGGAAGGTCCCCCCTTCCTCCCTACCCCTCCCCTCCCCCCTCCACACCTCCCTCCCTCCCCCTTCCCTCCCCCCCACTCCCCTCCCGGTTACAATAGAAACCCTACGAGGACGGGCCCAACGGGGAAAGAGGGGTACTGCGAAAAGGGGAGGTCCCCCTCCCCCCTTCCCTCCCCCCTCCCACCACCTCCCCCCCTTCTCCCCTTCTCCCCTCCCCCCTTCTCCCCTCCCCCCCTTCCCTCCCCTCCTCCCTCCACACCTCCCTCCTCCCTCCCTCCCCGCCTCCCGGTTACAATGGAAACCCTACGAGGACGGGCCCAACGGGGAAAGAGGGGTACTGGGAAAACGGTTGGTCCCCCTCCCTCCCCCCTTCCCCCTCCCTCCCCCTCCCCCCTACCCCCTCCTTCCCCCTTCCCCCCTCCCCCCTCCCTCCCCCTACCTCCCCCTCCACACCTCCCTCCTCCCTTCCCTCCCCCCCCCACTCCCCTCCCGGTTACAATGGAAACGCTACGAGGACGGGCCCAACGGGGAAAGAGGGGTACTGGGAAAAGGGGAGGTCCCCCTCTCTCCCCCTCCCCTCCCCCCCTCCCCTCCCCCTCCCCTTCCCCTCCTCCCTCCACTCCTCCCTCCCCTTCCCTCCCTCCCCTCCTCCCGGTTACAATGGAAACCCTACGAGGACGGGCCCAACGGGGAAAGAGGGGTACTGGGAAAAGGGGAGGTCCTCCTCCCTCCCCCCCTACCCCCCTCGCTCCCCTCTCCCCTCCCCCCTCCCCCTCCCTCCCCCCTCCCTCCCCTCTCCCTCCCCCCTCCCCCCCTTCCCTCTCCCCCTTCCCCCCCCTCTCCCCCTCCACACCTCCCTCCTCCCTCCCTCCCCCTTCCCTCCCCACCACTCCCCTCCCGGTTACAATGGAAACCCTACGAGGACGGGCCCAACGGGCACACTTGTGCTAGTATACTATTAAAACTCAGATCTTGTAGGTTTGTATCGGGATTTGTGTATGTATCAGTGATTCCGGCAAAACGGTAAACCGTGGCGCCACGGTTTTTGCACCGCCTTGATCACCAACCTCCCGGCTGATCGGCCGCGATATTTTCATTTAATTTGTTCGTATGTTTTTAAAGTTACAGAGGTTTTAAAGCGCTGCCCCCCCCCCCCATATTGAAGTTTCTATAGAGGGCGCTGCGGTGCGGATTTAGTCTTCAGCGTGTGATGTCACAATGGACAAGCAGCTGCTATTGGGTGTCTGCTCTTTACAAATTTACATCTTTTTATTTTTAACCTTTTTTTTCCAAGGTCTTCAGCTGGTGACGTCACAATGCTTGTGTGAGATGGTTGCAACATTGTTGCGAAAGGCAGCTGATTGTTTTTTAAAGTTGTGTTTTTTATTGCAAGTCATTTAACATACACAGATCAGCATGGGGCCCCTATGCTCGTGGGCCACCGGGGCAAGTGTTTCGAAAAAAGAAAGGGGAGGTCCCCCTTCCCCCCTCAACCCCTCCCTCCCCCCTTCCCCCCTCCCCTCCCCCTCCCTCCCCCCTCCCTCCAACTCCCCCCTTCCCCCCTCCCCTCCTTCCCTTCCCCCCTCCCCTCCCCTCCCCCCCTCCATCCCCCTCCCCTCCTCCCTCCCTCCCCCCTCCCTCCCCGCCTCCCAGTTACAATGAAAACCCTACGGGGACGGGCCCAACGGGGAAAGAGGGGTACTGGGAAAAGGGGAGGTCCCCCTCCCTCCCCCCTCCCCCCTCCCTCCCCTCTCCCTCCCCCCTTCCCCCCTCCCCCCTCCCCTCCCCCTCCCCTCCTCCCTCCACACCTCCCTCCTCCCTCCCTCCCCTCCTCCCGGTTACAATGGAAACCTTACGAGGACGGGCCCAACGGGGAAAGAGGGGTACTGGGAAAAGTGGAGGTCCCCCTCCCTCCTCCCTTCCCCCATCCCCTCCCTCCCCCTCCTCCCCTACCCCTCTCCCTCCCCCTCCCCCCTTCCCCCCTCCCCCACTCCCCTCCCCTCCCCCTCCCTCCCCCTCCCCCCCTAACCCCCTCCCTCCCCTCTCCCTCCCCTTCCCCACCCCTCCCCTCCTCCCTCCACACCTCCCTCCTACCTCCCTCCCCCTTCCTTCCCTCCCCTCCTCCCGGTTACAATGGAAACCCTACGAGGACGGGCCCAACGGGGAAAGAGGGGTACTGGGAAAAGTGGAGGTCCCCCTCCCTCCTTCCTCCCTCCTTCCCCCCTCCCCTCCCCCCTCCCTCCCCCTCCCCCCTACCCCTCTCCCTCCCCCCTCCCCTCCCTTCCCCCCTCCCCTCCCCCCTCCCTCCCCCTCCCCTCCTCCATCCACACCTCCCTCCTCCCTCCCTCCCCCTTCCCTCCCTCCCCTTCTCCCCTCCCCTCCCCCTCCCTCCCCCCCTACCCCCCTCCCTCCCCTCTCCATCCCCCCTTCCCCCTCCCCCCTCCGCGCCCCCTCCCCTCCTCCCTCCACACCTCTCTCCTCCCTCCCTCCCCCTTCCCTCCCTCCCCTCCCGGTTACAATGTAAACCCTACGAGGACGGGCCCAACGGAGAAAGAGGGGTACTGAGAAAAGGGGAGGTCCTCCGCCCTTCCCCTCCCCCTCCCTCCCCCTCCCCCCCTCTCCCTCCCCCCCTCCCCCCCCTCTCCCTCCCCCCTCCCCCCCTTCCCCCCCCTCCCCTCCCCCTCCCCTCCCTCCCCATCCGCACCTCCCTCCACACCTCCATCATCCCTTCCTCCCCCTTCCCTCCCTCCCCTCCCGGTTACAATGGAAACCCTACGAGGACGTGCCCAACGGGGAAAGAGGGGTACTGGGAAAAGGGGAGGTCCCCCTCCCTCCCCCTTCCACCCTCCCTCCCTCCCCCCTTCCCCCCACCCCTCCCCCTCTCCCTCCCCCCTCCCTCCTCCCTCCACACCTCCCTCCTCCCTCCCTCCCCCCTCCCTCCCTGCCTCACGGTTACAATGGAAACCCTACGAGGACGGGCCCAACGGGGAAAGGGGTGTGCTGGGGAAAGGGGGGGGGTAGAGTAAGAGTGTATCTGGGGGAGAGAGAATGGGGGGGTCTGAGAATGGGGACTGGGGAGGGGGACAACAGGGGGCTTGGTGGTTTGGGAAAGAAGAGTACTGGGAAAAGGGGAGGTCCCACTCCCTCCCCACTCTCCTCCCTCCCTCATCCCTCCCTCCCTCCCGTCCCAGCAGCGCTGACCGCCGGGAGGTGTAGTCGCCGTCGCCTCTCCCGCTGTTTGATTTCATTTATAACAAAGACATTTATTTAAAATGAGGAATGTGATTTTCATTACGTTTGATTTTATTTATTTTAAAAAAGCTGATGCTCTATAGATAAGTTTATTTCCTTTTCAACAAAGAACGCTGTTTATTTTAAAGTAAAATAGACCCTCCCCCCCACCCCCCTCCCTCCCCTCTCCCACCCAATCCCCCTCCCCCCCTTCCCCCACCCCTCCCCCCTCCACTCCACCCTCCCCTCCCCCCTCCCTCCCCTTCCCTCCCTCCCATCCTCCCGGTTACAATGGAAACCCTACGAGGACGGGCCCAACGGGCACACTTGTGCTAGTATACTATTAAAACTCAGATCTTGTAGGTTTGTATCGGGATTTGTGTATGTATCAGTGATTCCGGCAAAACGGTAAACCGTGGCGCCACGGTTTTTGCACTGCCTTCATCACCAACCTCCCGGCTGACCGGCCGCGATATTTTCATTTAATTTGTTCGTATGTTTTTAAAGTTACAGAGGTTTTAAAGCGCTGCCCCCCCCCCCCCATATTGAAGTTTCTATAGAGGGCGCTGCGGTGCGGATTTAGTCTTCAGCGTGTGATGTCACAATGGACAAGCAGCTGCTATTGGGTGTCTGCTCTTTACAAATTTACATCTTTTTATTTTTAACCTTTTTTTTCAAAGGTCTTCAGCTGGTGACATCACAATGCTTGTGCTACATTGTAGCGAAAGGAAACTGATTGTTTTTTAAAGTTGTGTTTTTTATTGCAAGTCATTTAACATACACAGATCAGCATGGGGCCCCTATGCTCGTGGGCGCCGGGGCAAGTGTTTCGAAAAAAGAAAGGGGAGGTCCCCCTTCCCCCCTCAACCCCTCCCTCCCCCCCTTCCCCCCTCCCCTCCCCCCTCCCTCCAACTCCCCCCTTCCCACCGGGGCAAGTGTTTCGAAAAAAGAAAGGGAGGTCCCCCTTCCCCCCTCAACCCCTCACTTCCCCCCTCCCCTCCCCCCACCCTCCCCCCTACCTCCCCCTCCCTCCAACTCCCCCATTCCCCCTCCCCTCCCACCCCTTCCCCCCTCCCCTCCTACCCCTTCCCCCCTCTCCTCCCCCCTCTATCCCCCTCCCTCCCCGCCTCCCAGTTACAATGGAAACCCTACGGGGACTGGCCCAACGGGAAAGAGGGGTACTGGGAAAAGGGGAGGTCCCCCTCCCTCCCCTCCCTCCCTCCCTCCCCCTCCCCCCTCCCTCCCCTCCCCCCTCCCTCCCCTCCCCCCTCCCTCCCCTCCCCCTCCCCTCACCCCTCCCTCCCCTTCCCTCCCCCCACCCTCCCCCTCCCCCTCCCGTTTACAATGGAAACCCTACGAGGACGGGCCCAACGGGCACACTTGTGCTAGTATCTTCTATCTATCTATATACTATTAAAACTCAGATCTTGTGTATATTTTTGAGAATGAGCTGAACCGTACGTAACATCGATTGCGGAAAAAAGGCGGACCGTAGCGCGACGGGCCCAACGGGGAAAGAGGGGTACTGGGAAAAGGGGAGGTCCCTCTCCCTCCCCCTTCCCCCCTTCCCTCCCCCCCTACCCCCCTCCCTCCCCTCTCCCTCCCCCCTTCCCCCTCCCCCTCCCCTCCCCCTCCCCTCCTCCCTCCTCCCTCCCTCCCCCTTCCCTCCCTCCCCTCCTCCCGGTTACAATGGAAACCCTACGAGGACGGGCCCAATGGGGAAAGAGGGGTACTGGGAAAAGTGGAGGTCCCCCACCCTCCCCCTTCCCCCTCCCCTCCCTCCCCCTCCCCCCTACCCCTCTCCCTCCCCCTCCCACCCTTCCCCCCTCCCCAACTCCCCTCCCCTCCCCCTCCCTCCCCCTCCCCCCTACCCCCTCCCTCCCCTTTCCCTCCCCTTCCCCACCCTCCCCCTCCCCTCCTCCCTCCACACCTCCCTCCCCCTTCCCTCCCTCCCCTCCTCCCGGTTACAATGGAAACCCTACGAGGACGGGCCCAACAGGGAAAGAGGGGTATTGGGAAAAGGGGAGGTCCCCCTCCCTCCCCCCTAAACCCCTCCCCTCCCCCCTCCCTCCCCCTCCCCCCCTACCCCTCTCCCTCCCCCCTCCCCACCCTTCCCCCCTCCCCTCCCCCCTCCCTCCCCCTCCCCCCTCCCTCCCCCTCCCCTCCTCCATCCACACCTCCCTCCTCCCTCCCTCCCCCTTCCCTCCCTCCCCACCTCCCGGTTACAATGGAAACCCTACGAGGATGGGCCCAACGGGGAAAGAGGGGTACTGGGAAAAGGGGAGGTCCCCATCCCTCCCCCCTTCCCCCCCTCCTCTCCCTCCCTCCCTCCCCCCTCCCTCCCCTCCCTCCCCCCTCCCTCCCCTCCCTCCCCCTCCCCTCCCCCCTCCCTCCCCCTCCCCTCCTCCCTCCACACCTCCCTCCTCCCTCCCTCCCCCTTCCCTCCCTCCCACCTCCCGGTTACAATGGAAACCCTACGAGGATGGGCCCAACGGGGAAAGAGGGGTACTGGGAAAAGGGGAGGTCCCCCTTCCTCCCCCCCTCCCCTCCCCCTCCCTCCCTCCCCCCCTACCCCCCTCCCTCCCCCCTCCCCTCCCCCCCCTCCCTCCTCCCTACCCCCCTCCCTCCCTCATCCCCCTTCCCCCCTCTCCTCCCCCCTCCCTCCCCCTCCCCTCCTCCCTCCCCTCCCCCTTCCCTCCCCCCCCTCCCCCTTCCCTCCTCCCTCCCTCCCCCTTCCCTCCCCCCCACTCCCCTCCCGGTTACAATGGAAACCCTACGTGGACGGGCCCAACGGGCACACTTGTGCTAGTATACTATTAAAACTCAGATCTTGTAGGTTTGTATCAGGATTTGTGTATATATCAGTGATTCCGGCAAAACGGTAAACCGTGGCGCCACGGTTTTTGCACCGCCTTCATCACCAACCTCCTGGCTGACCGGCCGCGATATTTTCATTTAATTTGTTCGTATGTTTTTAAAGTTACAGAGGTTTTAAAGTGCTGCCCCCCCCTATTGAAGTTTCTATAGGGGGCGCTGCGGTGCGGATTTAGTCTTCAGCGTGTGATGTCACAATGGACAAGCAGCTGCTATTGGGTGTCTGCTCTTTACAAATTTACATCTTTTTATTTTTAACCTTTTTTTTTCAAGGTCTTCAGCTTGTGACGTCACAATGCTTGTGTGAGATGGTTGCAACATTGTTGCGAAAGGCAGCTGATTGTTTTTTAAAGTTGCGTTTTTTATTGCAAGTCATTTAACATACACAGATCAGCATGGGGCCCCTATGCTCGTGGGCCACCGGGGCAAGTGTTTCGAAAAAAGAAAGGGGACGTCCCCCTTCCCCCCTCAACCCCTCCCTCCCCCCTTCCCCCTCCCCTCCCCCCTCCCTCCCCCTCCCTCCAACTCCCCCCTTCACCCCTCCCCTCCCACCCCTTCCCCCCTCCCCTCCAACCCCTTCCCCCCTCCCCTCCCCTCCCCCCCCTCCATCCCCTTCCCCTCCTCCCTCCCTCCCCCCTCCCTCCCCGCCTCCCAGTTACAATGGAAACCCTATGGGGACGGGCCCAACGGGGAAAGAGGGGTACTGGAAAAGGGGAGGTCCCCCTCCCACCCCTCCCCCTCCCTGCCCTCTCCCATCCCCCCTCCCTCCCCTCCCCCTCCCACCCTTCCCCCCTCCCCCCTCCCTCCCCCTCCCCTCCCCCTCCACACCTCCCTCCTCCCTTCCCTCCCCCCCCACTCCCCTCCCGGTTACAATGGAAAACCTACGAGGACGGGCCCAACGGGGAAAGAGGGGTACTGGGAAAAGGGGAGGTCCCCCTCCCTCCCCCCTTCCCCCTCCCCTCCCCCCTCCCTCCCCCTCCCTCCCCCTCACCCCCCCTCTCCCTCCCCCCCTCCCCACCTCCCCTGCCCCCTCCCCCCCCCTCCCCTCCCCCCCTCACTCCCCCTCCCCTCCCCCCTCCCTCCCCCTCCCCTCCTCCCTCCACACCTCCCTCCCTCCCCCTTCCCCCCCTCCCCTCCTCCCGGATACAATGGAAACCCTACGAGGACGGGACCAACGGGGAAAGAGGGGTACTGGGAAAAGGGGAGGTCCCCCTTCCTCCCCCCCTCCCCCTCCCCCTCCCTCCCCCCTACCCCCCTCCCTCCACCCTACCCCCCTCCCTCCCCCCTCCCCTGACTCCCTCCCCCCTCCCTCCTCCCTCCCCCCCTCCCCTCTCCCTCCCCCATCCCCCCCTCCCCCCTCCCCTCCCCCCTCCCCTCCTCCCTCCCCCTTCCCTCCCCACCCTCCCCCTTCCCTCCCCCCACCCTCCCCCTCCCACCCTTCCCCCCTCCCCTCCCCCCTCCCTCCCCTTCCCCTCCCCCTCCACACCTCCCTCCTCCCTTCCCTCCCCCCCACTCCCCTCCCGGTTACAATGGAAAACCTACGAGGACGGGCCCAACGGGGAAAGAGGGGTACTGGGAAAAGGGGAGGTCCCCCTCCCTCCCCCCTTCCCCCCTCCCCTCCCCCCTCCCTCCCCCTCCCTCCCCCTCCCTCCCCCTCACCCTCCCTCTCCCTCCCCCCTCCCCTCCCCCCCTCCCCTCCCCCCCTCACTCCCCCTCCCCTCCCCCCTCCCTCCCCCTCCCCTCCTCCCTCCACACCTCCCTCCCTCCCCCTTCCCTCCCTCCCCTCCTCCCGGATACAATGGAAACCCTACGAGGACGGGACCAACGGGGAAAGAGGGGTACTGGGAAAAGGGGAGGTCCCCCTTCCTCCCCCCCTCCCCCTCCCCCTCCCCCTCCCTCCCTCCCTACCCCCCTCCCCTCTCCCTCCCCCATCCCCCCCCCTCCCCCCTCCCCTCCCCCCTCCCCTCCCCCCCTCCCCTCCTCCCTCCCCCTTCCCTCCCCCACCCTCCCCCTTCCCTCCCCCCACCCTCCCCCTCCCACCCTTCCCCCCTCCCTCCCCCTCCCCTCCCCCTCCACACCTCCCTCCTCCCTTCCCTCCCCCCCACTCCCCTCCCGGTTACAATGGAAAACCCTACGTGGACGGGCTCAACGGGGAAAGAGGGGTACTGGGAAAAGGGGAGGTCCCCCTCCCTCCCCCCTTCCCCCCTCCCCTCCCCCCTCCCTCCCCCTCCCTCCCCTCCCTCCCCCTCACCCTCCCTCTCCCTCCCCCCCTCCCCTCCCCCCTCCCCCCTCCCCTCCCCCCCTCACTCCCCCTCCCCTCCATCCTCCCTCCCCCTCCCCTCCTCCCTCCACACCTCCCCTCCCTCCCCCTTCCCTCCCTCCCCTCCTCCCGGATACAATGGAAACCCTACGAGGACGGGACCAACGGGGAAAGAGGGGTACTGGGAAAAGGGGAGGTCCCCCTTCCTCCCCCCCTCCCCCTCCCCCTCCCCCTCCCTCCCCCCCTCCCCCCCTCCCTCCCCCCTCCCCTCACTCCTCCCCCCTCCCTCCTCCCTACCCCCCTCCCCTCTCCCTCCCCCATCCCCCCCCCCCTCCCCTCCCCCCTCCCTCCCCCTCCCCTCCTCCCTCCCCCTTCCCTCCCCCACCCTCCCCCTTCCCTCCCCCCACCCTCCCCCTCCCCCTCCCGTTTACAATG
>NW_027602183.1:0-45874 GCF_053455715.1 Rhinoraja longicauda | reverse complement strand
GGAGGTGTGGAGGGAGGAGGGGAGGGGAGTGAGGGGGGAGGGGAGGGAGGGGGGTAGGGGGGAGGGGGAGGGAGGTGGAGGGAGAGGGGAGGGGGGAGGGGAAGGGGGGAGGGAGGGGGACCTCCCCTTTTCCCAGTACTCCTCTTTCCCCGTTGGGCCCGTCCTCGTAGGGTTTCAATTGTAACCGGGAGGGGGGGAGGGAGGGTGGAAGGAGGGGGAGAGGGATGGAAGGGTGGAGGGAGGGGGGGAGGGATTGGGGAGGGAGGGAAGGAGGGAGGGGGGAGTTAGGGGGGAGGGGGAGGGAGTTGGGGAGGGAGGGGGAGGAGGGGGGGGAGGGAGTGGGGATGGAGGTGGGAAGGAGGGGGGATGAAGGGGTTGAGGGGGGAAGGGGGACCTCCCTTTTCCCAGTACCCCTCTTTCCCCGTTGGGCCTGTCCTCATAGGGTTTCCATTGTAACCGGGAGGGGGGGATGGAGGGAGGAGGGAGGTGTGGAGGGAGGAGGGGAGGGGGAGGGAGGGGGGGAGGGGAGGGGGGAAGGGGAGGGGAAGGGGAGGGGGGAAGGGGGTAGGGGGAGGGGAGGGAGGGGGATCTCCCCTTTCCCAGTACCCCTCTTTCCCCGTTGGGCTCGTCCCCGTAGGGTTTCCATTGTAACCGGGAGGGGGGGAGGGAGGGTGGAAGGAGGTGGGAGGGGGAGAGGGATGGAAGGGTGGAGGGAGGGAGCAGGGAGTGGGAGAGGGTGGGATGGAGGGAAGGAGGGAGGGGGGAGTTAGGGGCTGAGTGGTGATGGAGGTTGGGATTGAGGGGGGAGGGAGGGGGGGAGCGAGTGGGGATGGAGGTGGGAAGGAGGGGGGAGGAAGGGGTTGAGGGGGAAGTGGAACCTCCCCTTTTCCCAGTACCCCTCTTTCCCCCACCACCAAGCCCCCTCCGCAACGACCCCTGTTGTCCCCCTCCCCAGTCCCCATTCTCAGACCCCCCCCCCCCATTCTCTCTCTCCCCCAGACACACTCTCAGTGCTTTTTTCGAAACACTTGCCCCGGTGGCCCACGAGCATAGGGGCCCAATGCTGATCTGTGTATGTTAATTGACTTGCAATAAAAAAAAATACTTTAAAAAAAGATAAGTGCTTTTTAAGTGCTTGTTTTGAAACATTCGCGGTCACATAGTGCTTCTCACTGCGATCTGTTAGTGGTGCTTTTCGAAACAATGTAGCACCCATCTCAAACATGCATTGGGAGGATGGGAAGGAGGGAAGGGGAGGGAGGGAGGAGAGAGGTGTGGAGGGAGGGGGGAAGGGGAGGAGGGAACGGGGGGAAGGGGGAGGGAGAGGGGAGGGAGGGGGGATGGGATGGGGAAGGGGGGAGGGAGGGGGACCTCCCCTTTTCCCAGTACCCCTCTTTCCCCGTTGGGCCCGTCCTCGTAGGGTTTCCATTGTAACCGGGAGGAGGGGAGGGAGGGAGGAGGGAGGTGTGGAGGGAGGAGGGGAGGGGGGGAGGGGAGGGGGAAGGGGGAGGGAGAGGGTTAGGGGGGAGGGGGAGGGGGGAGGGGAGGGGGGAAGGGGGGGAGGGGGACCTCCCCTTTTCCCAGTACCCCTCTTTCCCCGTTGGGCCCGTCCCCGTAGGGTTTCCTTTGTAACCAAAAGGGGGGGAGGGAGGGTGGAAGGAGGGGGGAGGGGGAGAGGGATGGAAGGGTGGAGGGAGGGGGGGAGGATGGAGGGAAGGAGGGAGGGGGGGAGTTAGGGGAGGAGGGGTGAGGGAGGTGGGGAGGGAGTTGGGGAGGAGGGGGGGAGGGAGTGGGGATGGAGGTGGGAAGGAGTGGGGAGGAAGGGGTTGAGGGGAGAAGGGGGGGAGGGAGGGAATAGGGGCCCCATGCTGATCTGTGTATGTTAAGTGACTTGCACAACTTTAAAAAACTGGCAGTTGCTTTTCGCAACAATGTTGCAACCATCTCACACAAGCATTGTGACGTCACAAGCTGAAGATGTAAATTTAAAACCGAGCTGATCTCTCATTGGTGCACGGGTGCCATTGTGACATCACGCGCTGAAGCCCCTTCAAGAAAAGGGTTAGAAATGAAAATTTAAACTTTAATACTCTCTAGCTTTAAAAAGGTAGCTTCAATTTGAACGAAAGTACTTACAATAGTTGCCCAGGTTAATGGTGAATATGGCGGTACAAAAATCGTAGCGCTTTGGTATACCGTCTGGGAGGAGTAGGGTTTGTAAGTTATGGACAGAAATTCTTCGGAATCTTCCGTATATACACACATACACACATACACACATACATACGGAATGTTGGACCGCAGAGTTTTAGTAGTATACTAGACCGAGTGGGCCCGTTGGGCCCGTCCTCGTAGGGTTTCCATTGTAACCGGGAGGGGAGGAAAGGGGGAGGGTTGGGGGAGGGAAGGGGGAGGGAGGAGGGGAGGGAGGGGGGTAGGGGGGAGGGAGGGGGGAGAGGGGGGGATGGGAGGGGGGAGGGGAGGGGGGAAGGGAGGAGGGAAGGGGGGGAGGGAGAGGGGAGGGAGGTGGGTAGGGGGGAGGGAGGGAGGGGGACCTCCCCTTTTCCCAGTACCCCTCTTTCCCCGTTGGGCCCGTCCTCGTAGGGTTTCCATTGTAACCGGGAGGAGGAGAGGGAGGGAAGGGGGAGGGAGGGAGGAGGGAGGTGTGGAGGGAGGAGGGGAGGGGAGGAGGGGGGAGGGATGGAGGGAGGGGGGAGTTAGGGGGGAGGGGGGAGGGAGTTGGGGAGGGAGGGGGAGGAGGGGGGGAGGGAGTGGGGATGGAGGTGGGAAGGAGGGGGGATGAAGGGGTTGAGGGGGGAAGGGGGACCTCCCCTTTTCCCAGTACCCCTCTTTCCCCGTTGGGCCCGTCCTCATACGGTTTCCATTGTAACCGGGAGGGGGGGAGGGAGGTATGGAGGGAGGTGTGGAGGGAGGAGGGGAGGGGGAGGGAGGGGGGGAGGGGAGGGGGGAAGGGGAGGGGGAAGGGGGGAGGGGGTAGGGGGGAGGGGAGAGAGGGGGACCTCCCCTTTTCCCAGTACCCCTCTTTCCCCGTTGGGCCCGTCCCCGTAGGGTTTCTATTGTAACCGGGAGGGGGGAGGGAGGATGGAAGGAGGGGGAGGGGGAGAGGGATGGAAGGGTGGATTGATTGGGGAAGGGAGGGATGGAGGGGAAGGAGGGAGGGGGGGGAGATAGGGGGGAGGTTTGAGGGAGGTGGGGAGGGAGGGGGAGGGAGTTGGGGAGGGAGGGGAGGAGGGGGGGAGGGAGTGGGGATGGAGGTGGGAAGGAAGGGGTTGAGGGGTGAAGGGGGACCTCCCATTTTCCCAGTACCCCTCTTTCCCCCACCACCAAGCCCCCTCCGCAACGACCCCTGTTGTCCCCCTCCCAGTCCCCATTCTCAGACCCCCCCCCCCCCATTCTCTCTCTCCCCCAGACACACTCCAAGTGCTGTTTCGCAACACTTGCCCCGGTGGCCCACGAGCATAGAGGCCCCATGTTGATCTGTGTATGTTAAGTGACTTGCAATAAAAAAGACTACTTGAAATCAGTGGTTTAAAGTGGTTTAAAGTGCTGTTTTTGCTACATTCGCGGTCATTTAGTGCTTCTCACGACCACGGTCATTTAGTGCTTCTCACTGCGATCTGTTAGTGGTGCTTTTCGAAACAATGTAGCACCCATCTCAAACAAGCATTGGGAGGATGGGAGGGAGGGAAGGGGAGGGAGGGAGAGAGAGGTGTGGAGGGAGGAGGGGAGGGAGAGGGAAGGGGAGGGGGGAACGGGGGGAAGGGGGAGGGAGAGGGGAGGGAGGGGGGATGGGATGGGGGGAAGGGGGGAGGGAGGGGGACCTCCCCTTTTCCCAGTACCCCTCTTTCCCCGTTGGGCCCGTCCTCGTAGGGTTTCCATTGTAACCGGGAGGAGGGGAGGGAGGGAGGAGGGAGGTGTGGAGGGAGGAGGGGAGGGGGGGAGGGGAGGGGGGAAGGGGGAGGGAGAGGGTTAGGGGGGAGGGTGATGGGGGAGGGGGTAAGGGGAGGGAGGGGGACCTCCCTTTTCCCAGTACCCCTCTTTCCCCGTTGGGCCCGTCCCCGTAGGGTTTCCTTTGTAACCAGAAGGGGGGGAGGGAGGGTGGAAGGAGGGGGGAGGGGGAGAGGGATGGAAGGGTGGAGGGAGGGGGGGAGGGATGGAGGGAAGGAGGGAGGGGGGGGAGTTAGGGGAGGAGGGGTGAGGGAGGTGGGGAGGGAGTTGGGGAGGAGGGGGGGAGGGAGTGGGGATGGAGGTGGGAAGGAGTGGGGAGGAAGGGGTTGAGGGGGAAGGGGGGGGAGGGAGGGAATAGGGGCCCCATGCTGATCTGTGTATGTTAAGTGACTCGCACAACTTTAAAAAACTGGCAGTTGCTTTTCGCAACAATGTTGCAAACCATCTCACACAAGCATTGTGACGTCACAAGCTGAAGACCTTGAAAAAAAAGGTCAGAAAAAATTTTATGTAAATTTAAAACCGAGCTGATCTCTCATTGGTGCACGGGTGCCATTGTGACATCACGCGCTGAAGCCCCTTCAAGAAAAGGGTTAGAAATGAGAAATTTTAACTTTAATATCTCTCTAGCTTTAAAAAGGTAGCTTCAATTTGAACGAAAGTACTTACAATAGTTGCCCATGTTAATGGTGAATATGGCGGTACAAAAATCGTAGCGCTTTGGTGTACCGTCTGGGAGGAGTAGGGTTTGTAAGTTATGGACAGAAATCTTCGGAATCTTCCGTACAAACATACGGAATCTTCCGTATATACATACGGAATGTTGGACCGCAGAGTTTTAGTAGTATATAGATAGATAGACTAGCACAAGTGTGCCCGTTGGGCCCGTCCTCGTAGGGTTTCCATTGTAACCGGGAGGCGGGGAGGGAGGAAAGGGGGAGGGAGGGAGGAGGGAGGTGTGGAGGGAGGAGGGGAGGGGAGGGAGGGGGGGAAGGGGGGGGGGGAGGGGGGAGGGAGAGGGGTAGGGGGGGAGGGGGAGGGAGGGGGGAGGGGAAGGGGGATGGAGGGGGACCTCCCCTTTTCCCAGTACCCCTCTTTCCCCGTTGTGCCTGTCCTCGTAGGATTTCCATTGTAACCGGGAGGAGGGGAGGGAGGGAAGGGGAGGAGGGAGGTGTGGAGGGAGGAGGGGAGGGGGAGGGAGGGGGGGAGGGGAGGGGAGGGGGAAGGGGGACGGGGGAGGGAGAGGGGAGGGAGGGGGGTAGGGAGGGAGGGGGAGGGAGGGGGACCTCCCCTTTTCCCAGTACCGCTCTTTCCCCGTTGTGCCTGTCCTCGTAGGGTTTCCATTGTAACCGGGAGGAGGGGAGGGAGGGAAGGGGGAGGGAGGGAGGAGGGAGGTGTGGAGGGAGGAGGGGAGGGGGGGAGGGGAGGGGGGAGGGGAGGGGGGAAGGGGGGGAGGGGGAGTGAGAGGGGAGGGGGGGTGGGGGGGAGGGGGGAGGGAGGGGGAGGGAGGGAGGGGGGAGGGGAGGGGGGAAGTGGGGAGGGAGGGGGACCTCCCCTTTTCCAAGTACCCCTCTTTCCCCGTTGGGCCCGTCTTCGTAGGGTTTCCATTGTAACCGGGAGGGGAGTGGGGGGGGTAAGGGGAGGGAGGGAGGAGGGAGGTGTGGAGGGGGAGGGGAGGGGGAGGGAGGGGAGGGGGGAAGAGGGGAGGGGAGGGAGAGGGGGAGGGGAGGGAGAGGGGTAGGGGGGAGGGGGAGGGAGGGGGAGGGGAGGGGGCAAGTGGGGAGGGAGGGGGACCTCCCCTTTTCCCAGTAGCCCTCTTTCCCCGTTGGGCCCGTCCTCGTAGGGTTTCCATTGTAACCGGGAGGAGGGGAGGCAGGGAAGGGAGGGAGGGGGGAGGGGTGGAGGGGAGGGGGGAAGGGGGAGGGAGGGGAGGGAGGGTGTTAGGGGGGGTGGGGGAGTGAGGGGGGGAGGGGGACCTCCCCTTTTCCCAGTACCCCTCTTTCCCCGTTGGGCCCGTCTTCGTAGGGTTTCCATTGTAACCGGTAGGGGATTGGGGGGGGGTAAGGGGAGGGAGGGAGGAGGGAGGTGTGGAGGGTGAGGGAGGGGGGAGGGGAGGGGGGAGGGGAGGGAGAGGGGTAGGGGGGGAGGGGGAGGGAGGGGGAGGGAGGGGGAGGGAGGGGGGAGGGGAGGGGGAAGGGAGAGGGGGAGGGAGGGATGGAGTGGACGGGGGGAGTTAGGGGGGAGGGGTGAGGGAGGGTGGAGGGAGTTGGGGAGGGAGGAGGAGTTTTAGGAGGGAGTGGGGGTGGAGGTGGGAAGGAGGGGGGAGGAAGGGGTTGAGGGGGAAGGGGAACCTCCCCTTTTCCCAGTAGCCCTCTTTCCCCCCACCACCAAGCCCCCTCCGCAACGATCTCTCTCCCCCAGACACACTCTCAGTGTCTTTTCACAAAATTTCCGGTCACTAAGCTTCCGGTCTTAAGCTCAGGGGTGACCGAGCTTTTGCGGTTGCAGCTCCTAGACTGTGGAACAGCATCCCTCTCCCCATCAGAACTGCCCCCTCCATCCACTCCTTTAAGTCCAGGCTCAAAACCTATTTCTACTCCCTCGCGTTTGAGGCTCATTGAGGAGGTGCTGTGAACTGTTTGCGTGCCACTGTATGTTTCATTTTTTTCCTTAGTACCTAATCAGATGTACAGCACTTTGGTCAACGTGGGTTGTTTTTAAATGTGCTATACAAATAAAATTGACTTGACTTGACCAAGTGCTTCTCATAAAAAAATGTAAATTTGTAAAGAGTAGACACCCAATAGCAGCTGCTTGTCCATTGTGACGTCACACGCTTTTCGCAACAATGTTGCACCCATCTCACAGGGGCATTGTGACATCACAAGCTGAAGACCTTCAATAAATCCGCACCACAGCGCCCTCTATAAATTAGGGGGGGGGAGCGCTTTAAAACCTCTGTAACCTAAAAAACATGCGACCGAATTAAATAAAAAATAATTTTCCAGCAGATAACCGCGTGGTGATTAAGGTGGTGCAAAAATCGTGGCGCTACGGTTCACCGTTTTGACGAAATCAGAGAAACCGTTGTTACGTGCATACCAGGTCAAACCCCCAAAAAATACACAAGATCTGAGTTTTAATAGTATACTAGACCGAGTGGGCCCGTTGGGCCCGTCCTCGTAGGGTTTCCATTGTAACTGGGAGGATGGGAGGGAGGGAAGAGGGAGGGAGGGAGGAGGGAGGTGTGGAGGGAGCAGGGGAGGGGGAGGGAGGGGGGAGGGGAGGGTGGAGTGGAGGGGGGAGGGGGGGAGGGAGGGGGACCTCCCCTTTTCCCAGTACCCCTCTTTCCCCGTTGGGCCCGTCCCCGTAGGTTTTCCATTGTAACGGGGAGGGGGGAGGGGAGGGAGGGGGGTAGGGGGGAGGGGGAGGGAGGGGGAGGGAGAGGGGAGGGGGAAGGGGGGAGGGAGGGGGACCTCCCCTTTTCCCAGTACTCCTCTTTCCCCGTTGGGCCCGTCCTCGTAGGGTTTCCATTGTAACCGGGAGGGGGGGAGGGAGGGAGGAGGGAGGTGTGGAGGGAGGTGTGGAGGGAGGAGGGGAGGGGGAGGGAGGGGGGAGGGGAGGGGGAGGGGGAAGAGGGGTAGGGGGAGGGGAGGGAGGAGGGGAGGGAGGGGGAACTCCCCTTTTCCCAGTACCCCTCTTTCCCCGTTGGGCCCGTCCCCATAGGGTTTCCATTGTAACCGGGAGGGGGGGAGGGAGGGTGGAAGGAGGGGGGAGGGGGAGAGTGGTGGAAGGGTGGAGGGATGGGGGGAGGGAGTGGGGGAGGGTCGGATGGAGGGAAGGAGGGAGGGGTGAGTTAGGGGCTGAGTGGTGATGGAGGTTGAGATTGAGGGGGGAGAGAGTGGGGATGGAGGTGGGAAGGGGGGAGGAAGAGGTTGAGGGGGAAGTGGGACCTCCCCTTTTCCCAGTACCCCTCTTTCCCCGTTGGGCCCGTCCTCGTAGGGTTTCCATTGTAACCGGGAGGGAGGGGGGAGGGAGGTGTGGAGGGAGGTGTGGAGGGAGGAGGGGAGGGGGAGGGAGGGGGGAGGGGAGGGGGGAAGGGGAAGGGGGGAGGGAAGGGGGAGCGGGTAGGGGGGAGCAGGTAGGGGGGAGGGGAGGGAGGGATGGAAGGGTGGAGGGAGGGGGGAGGGATTGGGGGAGGGAGGGATGGAGGGAAGGAGGGAGGGGGGAGTTAGAGGGGAGGGAGTGGGGAGGGAGTTGGGGAGGGAGGGGGAGGAGGGGGGGAGGGAGTGGGGATGGAGGTGGGAAGGAGGGGGGATGAAGGGGTTGAAGGGGGAAGGGGGACCTCCCCTTTTCCCAGTACCCCTCTTTCCCCGTTGGGCCCGTCCTCGTAGGGTTTCCATTGTAACCGGGAGGGAGGGGGGAGGGAGGTGTGGAGGGAGGTGTGGAGGGAGGAGGGGAGGGGGAGGGAGGGGGGAGGGGAGGGGGGAAGGGGAAGGGGGGAGGGAAGGGGGAGCGGGTAGGGGGGAGCAGGTAGGGGGGAGGGGAGGGAGGGGGATCTCCTCTTTTCCCAGTACCCCTCTTTCCCCGTTGGGCCCGTCCCCGTAGGGTTTCCATTGTAACCGGGAGGGGGGGGAGGGAGGGTGGAAGGAGGGGGGAGGGGGAGAGGGATGGAATGGTGGAGGGAGGGGGGAGGGAGTGGGGGAGGGTGGGATGGAGGGAAGGAGGGAGGGGGGAGTTAGGGGCTGAGTGGTGATGGAGGTTGGGATTGAGGGGGGAGGGAGGGGGGGAGGGAGTGGGGATGGGAGTGGGGATGGAGGTGGGAAGGAGGGGGGAGGAAGGGGTTGAGGGGGGAAGTGGGACCTCCCCTTTTCCCAGTACCCCTCTTTCCCCCACCACCAAGCCCCCTCCGCAACGACCCCTGTTGTCCCCAGTCCCCATTCACAGACCCCCCCCATTCTCTCTCTCCCCCATACACACTCTCAGTGCTTTTTTCGAAACATTCGCGGTCACATAGTGCTTCTCACTGTAGCACCCATCTCAAACAAGCATTGGGAGGATGGGAGGGAGGGAAGGGGAGGGAGGGAGGAGGGAGGTGTGGAGGGAGGAGGGGAGGGAAGGGGGGAAGGGGAGGGGGGGAAGGGGGAGGGAGAGGGGAGGGAGGGGGGATGGGATGGGGGAAGGGGGGAGGGAGGGGGACCTCCCCTTTTCCCAGTACCCCTCTTTCCCCGTTGGGCCCGTCCTCGTAGGGTTTCCATTGTAACCGGGAGGAGGGGAGGGAGGGAAGGGGGAGGGAGGGAGGAGTTAGGGGAGGAGGGGTGAGGGAGGTGGGGAGGGAGTTGGGGAGGAGGGGGGGAGGGAGTGGGGATGGAGGTGGGAAGGAGTGGGGAGGAAGGGGTTGAGGGGGGAAGGGGGGGAGGGAGGGAATAGGGGCCCCATGCTGATCTGTGTATGTTAAGTGACTTGCACAACTTTAAAAAACTGGCAGTTGCTTTTCGCAACAATGTTGCAACCATCTCACACAAGCATTGTGACGTCACAAGCTGAAGACCTTGAAAAAAAAGGTCAGAATAAAATTTATGTAAATTTAAAAACGAGCTGATCTCTCATTGGTGCACGGGTGCCATTGTGACATCACGCGCTGAAGCCCCTTCAAGAAAAGGGTTAGAAATGAAAATTTAAACTTTAATATCTCTCTAGCTTTAAAAAGGTAGCTTCAATTTGAACGAAAGTACTTACAATAGTTGCCCACGTTAATGGTGAATATGGCGGTACAAAAATCGTAGCGCTTTGGTGTACCGTCTGGGAGGAGTAGGGTTTGTAAGTTATGGACAGAAACTCTTCGGAATCTTCCGTACATACACATATACATACATACATACGGAATGTTGGACCGCAGAGTTTTAGTAGTATACTAGACCGAGTGGGCCCGTTGGGCCCGTCCTCGTAGGGTTTCCATTGTAACCGGGAGGGGAGGAAAGGGGGAGGGTTGGGGGAGGGAAGGGGGAGGGAGGAGGGGAGGGAGGGGAGGGGGGAGGGGGGAGGGAGAGGGGAGGGAGGGGGGTAGGGGGGAGGGAGGGGGGAGAGGGGGGGATGGGAGGGGGGAGGGGAGGGGGGAAGGGAGGAGGGAAGGGGGGGAGGGAGAGGGGAGGGAGGTGGGTAGGGGGAGGGAGGGAGGGGGACCTCCCCTTTTCCCAGTACCCCTCTTTCCCCGTTGGGCCCGTCCTCGTAGGGTTTCCATTGTAACCGGGAGGAGGGGAGGGCGGGAAGGGGGAGGGAGGGAGGAGGGAGGAGGGGAGGGGAGGGAGGGGGGAGGGGAGGGAGGGGGTAGGGGGGAGGGGGAGGGGGAGGGAGAGGGGATGGGGGAGGGGAGGGGGAAGGGGGGAGGGAGGGGGACCTCCCCTTTTCCCAGTACTCCTCTTTCCCCGTTGGGCCCGTCCTCGTAGGGTTTCCATTGTAACCGGGATGGGATGAAAGGGGGAGGGTTGGGGAGGGAAGGGGGAGGGAGGAGGGGAGGGAGGGGGGGAGGGGAGGGGGGGAGGGGGGAGGGAGGGGGGTAGGGGGGAGGGAGGGGGGAGAGGGGGGGATGGGAGGGGGGAGGGGGGAAGGGAGGAGGGTAGGGGGGGAGGGAGAGGGGAGGGAGGTGGGTAGGGGGGAGGGAGGGGGACCTCCCCTTTTCCCTGTACCCCTCTTTCCCCGTTGGGCCCGTCCTCGTAGGGTTTCCATTGTAACCGGGAGGAGGGGAGGGCGGGAAGGGGGAGGGAGGGAGGAGGGAGGTGTGGAGGGAGGAGGGGAGGGGAGGGAGGGGGGAGGGGAGGGAGGGGGGTAGGGGGGAGGGGGAGGGAGGGGGAGGGAGGGAGAGGGGAGGGGGGAGGGAGGGGGACCTCCCCTTTTCCCAGTACCCCTCTTTCCCCGTTGGGCCCGTCCCCGTAGGGTTTCCATTGTAACCGGGAGGGGGGGAGGGAGGGTGGAAGGAGGGGGGAGGGGGAGAGGGGTGGAAGGGTGGAGGGAGGGGGGGAGGGAGTGGGGGAGGGTCGGATGGAGGGAAGGAGGGACGGGTGAGTTAGGGGCTGAGTGGTGATGGAGGTTGGGATTGAGGGGGGAGAGAGTGGGGATGGAGGTGGGAAGGAGGGGGGAGGAAGAGGTTGAGGGGAGGGAGGGGGACCTCCCCTTTTCCCAGTACCCCTCTTTCCCCGTTGGGCCCGTCCTCGTAGTGTTTCCATTGTAACCGGGAGGAGGGGAGGGAGGGAAGGGGGAGGGAGGGAGGTGTGGAGGGTGGATGGGGAGGGAGGGGGGAGGGGAGGGGGGAAGGGGGGGAGGAAGGGGGGGTGGAGGTGGGAAGGAGTGGGGAGGAAGGGTTTGAGGGGGGAAGGGGGGGGAGGGAGGGAATAGGGGCCCCATGCTGATCTGTGTATGTTAAGTGACTCGCACAACTTTAAAAAACTGGCGGTTGCTTTTCGCAACAATGTTGCAACCATCTCACACAAGCATTGTGACGTCACAAGCTGAAGACCTTGAAAAAAAAGGTCAGAAAAAAAATAATGTAAATCTAAAGTAGTAAACACCCAATAGAAGCCGCTTGTCCATCGCGAGCTGATCTCTCATTGGTGCACGGGTGCCATTGTGACATCACGCGCTGAAGCCCCTTCAAGAAAAGGGTTAGAAATGAAAATTTAAACTTTAATATCTCTCTAGCTTTAAAAAGGTAGCTTCAATTTGAACGAAAGTACTTACAATAGTTGCCCATGTTAATGGTGAATACGGCGGTACAAAAATCGTAGCGCTTTGGTGTACCGTCTGGGAGGAGTAGGGTTTGGCCCCTTCAAGAAAAGTGTTAGAAATGAAAATTTAAACTTTAATATCTCTCTAGCTTTAAAAAGGTAGCTTCACTTTGAACGAAAGTACTTACAATAGTTGCCCATGTTAAGGGGAGGGGGGTAGGGGGAGGGGGAGGGAGAGGGGAGGGGGGAGGGGAGGGGGAAGGGGGGAGGGAGGGGGACCTCCCCTTTTCCCAGTACTCCTCTTTCCCCATTGGGCCCGTCCTCGTAGGGTTTCAATTGTAACCGGGAGGGGGGAGGGAGGGTGGAAGGAGGGGGGAGAGGGATGGAAGGGTGGAGGGAGGGGGGGAGGGATTGGGGAGGGAGGGATGGAGGGAAGGAGGGAGGGGGGAGTTAGGGGGGAGGGGGGAGGGAGGGGGGAGGGAGTTGGGGAGGGAGGGGGAGGAGGGGGGAGGGAGTGGGGATGGAGGTGGGAAGGAGGGGGGAGGAAGGGGTTGAGGGGGGAAGTGGGACCTCCCCTTTTCCCAGTACCCCTCTTTCCCCCACCACCAAGCCCCCTCCGCAACGACCCCTGTTGTCCCCAGTCCCCATTCACAGACCCCCCCCCCATTCTCTCTCTCCCCCATACACACTCAGTGCTTTTTTCGAAACATTTGCGGTCACATAGTGCTTCTCACTGTAGCACCCATCTCAAACAAGCATTGGGAGGATGGGAGGGAGGGAGGAGGGAGGTGTGGAGGGAGGAGGGGAGGGAAGGGGGTAAGGGGAGGGGGGAAGGGGGGGAAGGGGGAGGGAGAGGGGAGGGAGGGGGGATGGGATGGGGGAAGGGGGGAGGGAGGGGGACCTCCCCTTTTCCCAGTACCCCTCTTTCCCCGTTGGGCCCGTCCTCGTAGGGTTTCCATTGTAACCGGGAGGAGGGGAGGGAGGGAAGGGGGAGGGAGGGAGGAGTTAGGGGAGGAGGGGTGAGGGAGGTGGGGAGGGAGTTGGGGAGGAGGGGGGGAGGGAGTGGGGATGGAGGTGGGAAGGAGTGGGGAGGAAGGGGTTGAGGGGGGAAGGGGGGAGGGAGGGAATAGGGGCCCCATGCTGATCTGTGTATGTTAAGTGACTTGCACAACTTTAAAAAACTGGCAGTTGCTTTTCGCAACAATGTTGCAACAATCTCACACAAGCATTGTGACGTCACAAGCTGAAGATGTAAATTTAAAACCGAGCTGATCTCTCATTGGTGCACGGGTGCCATTGTGACATCACGCGCTGAAGCCCCTTCAAGAAAAGGGTTAGAAATGAAAATTTAAACTTTAATATCTCTCTAGCTTTAAAAAGGTAGCTTCAATTTGAACGAAAGTACTTACAATAGTTGCCCAGGTTAATGGTGAATATGGCGGTACAAAAATCGTAGCGCTTTGGTGTACCGTCTGGGAGGAGTAGGGTTTGTAAGTTATATGGACAGAAACTCTTCGGAATCTTCCGTACATACACACATACATCCGGAATGTTGGACCGCAGAGTTTTAGTAGTATACTAGACCGAGTGGGCCCGTTGGGCCCGTCCTCGTAGGGTTTCCATTGTAACCGGGAGGGGAGGAAAGGGGGGGGTTGGGGGAGGGAAGGGGGAGGGAGGAGGGGAGGGAGGGGGGGAGGGGAGGGGGGGAGGGAGAGGGGAGGGAGGGGGGTAGGGGGAGGGAGGGGGGAGAGGGGGGGATGGGAGGGGGGAGGGGAGGGGGGAAGGGAGGAGGGAAGTGGGGGAGGGAGAGGGGAGGGAGGTGGGTAGGGGGGAGGGAGGGGGACCTCTCCTTTTCCCAGTACCCCTCTTTCCCCGTTGGGCCCGTCCTCGTAGGGTTTCCATTGTAACCGGGAGGAGGGGAGGGCGGGAAGGGGGAGGGAGGGAGGAGGGAGGTGTGGAGGGAGGAGGGGAGGGGAGGGAGGGGGGAGGGGAGGGAGGGGGGTAGGGGGGAGGGGGAGGGAGGGGGAGGGAGAGGGGATGGGGGAGGGGAGGGGGAAGGGGGGAGGGAGGGGGACCTCCCCTTTTCCCAGTACTCCTCTTTCCCCGTTGGGCCCGTCCTCGTAGGGTTTCCATTGTAACCGGGAGGGGGGGAGGGAGGGAGGAGGGAGGTGTGGAGGGAGGTGTGGAGGGAGGAGGGGAGGGGGAGGGAGGGGGGGGAGGGGAGGGGGAGGGGGGAAGAGGGGTAGGGGGGAGGGGAGGGAGGAGGGGAGGGAGGGGAACTCCCCTTTTCCCAGTACCCCTCTTTCCCCGTTGGGCCCGTCCCCGTAGGGTTTCCATTGTAACCGGGAGGGGGGGAGGGAGGGTGGAAGGAGGGGGAGAGGGGTGGAAGGGTGGAGGGAGGGGGGGAGAGAGTGGGGGAGGGTCGGATGGAGGGAAGGAGGGAGGGGTGAGTTAGGGGCTGAGTGGTGATGGAGGTTGGGATTGAGGGGGGAGAGAGTGGGGATGGAGGTGGGAAGGAGGGGGGAGGAAGAGGTTGAGGGGGAAGTGGGACCTCCCCTTTTCCCAGTACCCCTCTTTCTCCCACCACCAAGCCCTCACCGCAACGACCCCTGTTGTCCCCCTCCCCAGTCCCCATTCTCAGACCCCCCCCCCCCATTCTCTTGGAATAAAAAAAAATACTTTAAAAAAAAAAGTGCTTTTTAATTGCTTGTTTTGAAACATTCGCGGTTAAGTGCTTTTTTAAAAAACATTCGCGGTTAAGTGCTGGTTTTGAAACATTCGCGGCTACTTAGTGCTTCTGTCAGTTGCTTTTCGAGGGAGGGAGTAGGGAGGTGTGGAGGGGGGAGGGGAGGGGGAGGGAGGGGGGAGGGGAGCGGGGAAGGGGGGGAGGGAGAGGAGAGGGAAGGGGGTAGGGGGGAGGGGGAGGGAGGGGGGAGGGGGGAAGGGGAGGGAGGGGGGGAGGGAGAAGGGAGGGAGGGGGGAGTGAGGGGGGAGGGAGGGGAACCTCCCATTTTCCCAGTACCCCTCTTTCCCCATTGGGCCCGTCCTCGTAGGGTTTCCATTGTAACCGGAAGGGGTTGAGGGTGGAAGTGGGACCTCCCCTTTTCCCAGTACCCCTCTTTCCCCCACCACCAAGCCCCCTCCGCAACGACCGCTGTTGTCCCCCTCCCCAGTCCCCATTCTCAGACCCCCCCCCCCCATTCTCTCTCTCCCCCAGACACACTCTCAGTGCTTTTTTCGAAACACTTGCCCCGGTGGCCCACGAGCATAGGGGCCCAATGCTGATCTGTGTATGTTAAGTGACTTGCAATAAAAAAAAATACTTTAAAAAAAGATAAGTGCTTTTGAAGTGCTTGTTTTGAAACATTCACTGTCACATAGTGCTTCTCACTGCGATCTGTTAGTGGTGCTTTTCGAAACAATGTAGCACCCATCTCAAACAAGCATTGGGAGGATGGGAGGGAGGGAAGGTGAGGGAGGGAGGAGAGAGGTGTGGAGGGAGGGGGGAAGGGGAGGGGGAACGGGGGGGAGGGAGAGGGGAGGGAGGGGGATGGGATGGGGGAAGGGGGGAGGGAGGGGGACCTCCCCTTTTCCCAGTACCCCTCTTTCCCCGTTGGGCCCGTCCTCGTAGGGTTTCCATTGTAACCGGGAGGAGGGGAGGGAGGGAGGAGGAGGTGTGGAGGGAGGAGGGGAGGGGGGGAGGGGAGGGGGAGGGAGAGGGTTAGGGGGGAGGGGGAGGGGGGAGTGGAGGGGGGAAGGGGAGGGAGGGGGACCTCCCCTTTTCCCAGTACCCCTCTTTCCCCGTTGGGCCCGTCCCCGTAGGGTTTCCTTTGTAACCAGAAGGGGGGGAGGGAGGGTGGAAGGAGGGGGGAGGGGGAGAGGGATGGAAGGGTGGAGGGAGGGGGGGAGGATGGAGGGAAGGAGGGAGGGGGGGGAGTTAGGGGAGGAGGGGTGAGGGAGGTGGGGAGGGAGTTGGGGAGATGGGGGGGAGTGAGTGGGGATGGAGGTGGGAAGGAGTGGGGAGGAAGGGGTTGAGGGGGGAAGGGGGGGAGGGAGGGAATAGGGGCCCCATGCTGATCTGTGTATGTTAAGTGACTTGCACAACTTTAAAAAACTGGCAGTTGCTTTTCGCAACAATGTTGCAACAATCTCACACAAGCATTGTGACGTCACAAGCTGAAGATGTAAATTTAAAACCGAGCTGATCTCTCATTGGTGCACGGGTGCCATTGTGACATCACGCACTGAAGCCCCTTCAAGAAAAGGGTTAGAAATGAAAATTTATACTTTAATATCTCTCTAGCTTTAAAAAGGTAGCTTCAATTTGAACGAAAGTACTTACAATAGTTGCCCATGTTAATGGTGAATACGGCGGTACAAAAATCGTAGCGCTTTGGTGTACCGTCTGGGAGGAGTAGGGTTTGGCCCCTTCAAGAAAAGTGTTAGAAATGAAAATTTAAACTTTAATATCTCTCTAGCTTTAAAAAGGTAGCTTCAATTTGAACGAAAGTACTTACAATAGTTGCCCATGTCAATGGTGAATACGGCGGTACAAAAATCGTAGCGCTTTGGTGTACCGTCTGGGAGGAGCAGGGTTTGTAAGTTATGGACAGAAATCTTCGGAATCTTCCGTATATACATACGGAATCTTCCGTATATACATACGGAATGTTGGACCGCAGAGTTTTAGTATTATATAGATAGACTAGACCGAGTGGGCCCGTTGGGCCCGTCCTCGTAGGGTTTCCATTGTAACCGGGAGGGGAGGAAAGGGGGAGGGTTGGGGGAGGGAAGGGGGAGGGAGGAGGGGAGGGAGGGGGGGAGGGGAGGGGGGGAGGGGGGAGGGAGAGGGGAGGGAGGGGGGTAGGGGGGAGGGAGGGGGGAGAGGGGGGGATGGGAGGGGGGAGGGGCGAAGGGAGGAGGGAAGGGGGGAGGGAGAGGGGAGGGAGGTGGGTAGGGGGGAGGGAGGGAGGGGGACCTCCCCTTTTCCCAGTACCCCTCTTTCCCCGTTGGGCCCGTCCTCGTAGGGTTTCCATTGTAACCGGGAGGAGGGGAGGGCGGGAAGGGGGAGGGAGGGAGGAGGGAGGTGTGGAGGGAGGAGGGGAGGGGAGGGAGGGGGCAGGGGAGGGAGGGGGTAGGGGGGAGGGGGAGGGAGAGGGGAGGGGGAGGGGAGGGGGAAGGGGGGAGGGAGGGGGACCTCCCCTTTTCCCAGTACTCCTCTTTCCCCGTTGGGCCCGTCCTCGTAGGGTTTCAATTGTAACCGGGAGGGGGGGAGGGAGGGTGGAAGGAGGGGGAGAGGGATGGAAGGGTGGAGGGAGGGGGGGAGGGATTGGGGAGGGAGGGAAGGAGGGAGGGGGGAGTTAGGGGGGAGGGGGGAGGGAGTTGGGGAGGGAGGGGGAGGAGGGGGGGAGGGAGTGGGGATGGAGGTGGGAAGGAGGGGGGATGAAGGGGTTGAGGGGGGAAGGGGGACCTCCCCTTTTCCCAGTACCCCTCTTTCCCCGTTGGGCCTGTCCTCATAGGGTTTCCATTGTAACCGGGAGGGGGGGAGGGAGGGAGGAGGGAGGTGTGGAGGGAGGAGGGGAGGGGGAGGGAGGGGGGGAGGGGAGGGGGAAGGGGAGGGGGGAAGGGGGTAGTGGGAGGGGAGGGAGGGGGATCTCCCCTTTTCCCAGTACCCCTCTTTCCCCGTTGGGCTCGTCCCCGTAGGGTTTCCATTGTAACCGGGAGGGGGGGAGGGAGGGTGGAAGGAGGTGGGAGGGGGAGAGGGATGGAAGGGTGGAGGGAGGGAGCAGGGAGTGGGGGAGGGTGGGATGGAGGGAAGGAGGGAGGGGGGGAGTTAGGGGCTGAGTGGTGATGGAGGTTGGGATTGAGGGGGGTGGGAGGGGGGGAGCGAGTGGGGATGGAGGTGGGAAGGAGGGGGGAGGAAGGGGTTGAGGGGGGAAGTGGAACCTCCCCTTTTCCCAGTACCCCTCTTTCGCCGTTGGGCCCGTCCTCGTAGGGTTTCCATTGTAACCGGGAGGAGGGGAGGGTTGGGGGAGGGAAGGGGGAGGGAGGAGGGGAGGGAGGGGGGGAGGGGAGGGGGGGAGGGGGGAGGGAGAGGGGAGGGAGGGGGGTAGGGGGGAGGGAGGGGGAGAGGGGTGGATGGGAGGGGGGAGGGGAGGGGGGAAGGGAGGAAGGAAGGGGGGAGGGAGAGGGGAGGGAGGTGGGTAGGGGGGAGGGAGGGAGGTGGGTAGGGGGGAGGGAGGGAGGGGACCTCCCCTTTTCCCAGTACCCCTCTTTCCCCGTTGGGCCCGTCCTCGTAGGGTTTCCATTGTAACCGGGAGGAGGGGAGGGCGGGAAGGGGGAGGGAGGGAGGAGGGAGGTGTGGAGGGAGGAGGGGAGGGGAGGGAGGGGGGAGGGGGGGAAGGGGGGGGGGAAGGTGGGGAAGGGGGAGGGAGAGGGGAGGGAGGGGGGATGGGATGGGGGAAGGGGGGAAGGAGGGGGACCTCCCCTTTTCCCAGTACTCCTCTTTCCCCGTTGGGCCCGTCCTCGTAGGGTTTCAATTGTAACCGGGAGGGGGGAGGGAGGGTGGAAGGAGGGGGGAGAGGGATGGGTGGAGGGAGGGAGGGATGGAGGGAAGGAGGGAGGGGGGAGTTAGGGGGGAGGGGGGAGGGAGTTGGGGAGGGAGGGGGAGGAGGGGGGGAGGGAGTGGAGGGGGGAGGGAGTGGGGATGGAGGTGGGAAGGAGGGGGGATGAAGGGGTTGAGGGGGGAAGGGGGACCTCCCCTTTTCCCAGTACCCCTCTTTCCCCGTTGGGCCCGTCCTCATAGGGTTTCCATTGTAACCGGGAGGGGGGGAGGGAGGGAGGAGGGAAGTGTGGAGGGAGGTGTGGAGGGAGGAGGGGAGGGGGAGGGAGGGGGGAGGGGAGGGGGAAGGGGAGGGGGAAGGTGGGAGGGGGTAGGGGGAGGGGAGGGAGGGGGATCTCCCCTTTTCCCAGTACCCCTCTTTCCCCGTTGGGCCCGTCCCTGTAGGGTTTCCATTGTAACCGGGAGGGGGGGAGGGAGGGTGGAAGGAGGGGGGAGAGGGATGGATGGGTGGAGGAAGGGGGGGAGGGATTGGGGAGGGAGGGATGGAGGGAAGGAGGGAGGGGGGAGTTAGGGGGGAGGGGGGAGGGAGTTGGGGAGGGAGGGGGAGGAGGGGGGGAGGGAGTGGGGATGGAGGTGGGAAGGAGGGGGGATGAAGGGGTTGAGGGGGAAGGGGGAACTCCCCTTTTCCCAGTACCCCTCTTTCCCCGTTGGGCCCGTCCTCATAGGGTTTCCATTGTAACCGGGAGGGGGGGAGGGAGGGAGGAGGGAGGTGTGGAGGGAGGAGGGGAGGGGGAGGGAGGGGGAGGGGAGGGGGAAGGGGAGGGGGAAGGGGGGAGGGGGTAGGGGGGAGGGGAGGGAGGGGGATCTCCCCTTTTCCCAGTACCCCTCTTTCCCCGTTGTGCCCGTCCCCGTAGGGTTTCCATTGTAACCGGGAGGGGGGGAGGGAGGGTGGAAGGAGGGGGGAGGGGGAGAGGGATGGAAGGGTGGAGGGAGGGGGGAGGGAGTGGGGGAGGGTGGGATGGAGGGAAGGAGGGAGGGGGGGAGTTAGGGGCTGAGTGGTGATGGAGGTTGGGATTGAGGGGGGAGGGAGGGGGGGGAGCGAGTGGGGATGGAGGTGGGAAGGAGGGGGGAGGAAGGGGTTGAGGGGGGAAGTGGAACCTCCCCTTTTCCCAGTACCCCTCTTTCCCCCACCACCAAGCCCCCTCCGCAACGACCCCTGTTGTCCCCCTCCCCAGTCCCCATTCTCAGACCCCCCCCCCATTCTCTCTCTCCCCCAGACACACTCTCAGTGCTTTTTTCGAAACACTTGCCCCGGTGGCCCACGAGCATAGGGGCCCAATGCTGATCTGTGTATGTTAAGTGACTTGCAATAAAAAAAAATACTTAAAAAAAAGATAAGTGCTTTTTAAGTGCTTGTTTTGAAACATTCGCGGTCACATAGTGCTTCTCACTGCGATCTGTTAGTGGTGCTTTTCGAAACAATGTAGCACGCATCTCAAACAAGCATTGGGAGGATGGGAGGGAGGGAAGGGGAGGGAGGGAGGAGAGAGGTGTGGAGGGAGGGGGGGAAGGGGAGGGGGGAACGGGGGGAAGGGGGAGGGAGAGGGGAGGGAGGGGGGATGGGATGGGGGAAGGGGGGAGGGAGGGGGACCTCCCCTTTTCCCAGTACCCCTCTTTCCCCGTTGGGCCCGTCCTCGTAGGGTTTCCATTGTAACCGGGAGGAGGGGAGGGAGGGAGGAGGGAGGTGTGGAGGGAGGAGGGGAGGGGGGGAGGGGAGGGGGGAAGGGGGAGGGAGAGGGTTAGGGGGGAGGGGGAGGGGGGAGGGGAGGGGGGAAGGGGAGGGAGGGGGACCTCCCCTTTTCCCAGTACCCCTCTTTCCCCGTTGGGCCCGTCCCCGTAGGGTTTCCTTTGTATCCAGAAGGGGGGGAGGGAGGGTGGAAGGAGGGGGGAGGGGGAGAGGGATGGAAGGGTGGAGGGAGGGGGGGGAGGATGGAGGGAAGGAGGGAGGGGGGGAGTTAGGGGAGGAGGGGTGAGGGAGGTGGGGAGGGAGTTGGGGAGGAGGGGGGGAGGGAGTGGGGATGGAGGTGGGAAGGAGTGGGGAGGAAGGGGTTGAGGGGGGAAGGGGGGAGGGAGGGAATAGGGGCCCCATGCTGATCTGTGTATGTTAAGTGACTTGCACAACTTAAAAAAACTGGCAGTTGCTTTTCGCAACAATGTTGCAACAATCTCACACAAGCATTGTGACGTCACAAGCTGAAGATGTAAATTTAAAACCGAGCTGATCTCTCATTGGTGCACGGGTGCCATTGTGACATCACGCGCTGAAGCCCCTGCAAGAAAAGGGTTAGAAATGAAAATTTAAACTTTAATATCTCTCTAGCTTTAAAAAGGTAGCTTCAATTTGAACGAAAGTACTTACAATAGTTGCCCATGTTAATGGTGAATATGGCGGTACAAAAATCGTAGCGCTTTGGCGTACCGTCTAGGAGGAGTAGGGTTTGTAAGTTAAGAGTCAAGCATAGACGCTTCGGAATCTTCCGTACATACACACGGAATGTTTGCGTACATACACACGGAATGTTGGACCGCAGAGTTTTAGTAGTATACTAGACCGAGTGGGCCCGTTGGGCCCGTCCTCGTAGGGTTTCCATTGTAACCGGGAGGGGAGGAAAGGGGGAGGGTTGGGGGAGGGAAGGGGGAGGGAGGAAGGGAGGGAGGGGGGGAGGGGAGGGGGGGAGGGAGAGGGGAGGGAGGGGGGTAGGGGGGAGGGAGGGGGGGAGAGGGGGGGATGGGAGGGGGGAGGGGAGGGGGGAAGGGAGGAGGGAAGGGGGGGAGGGAGAGGGGAGGGAGGTGGGTAGGGGGGAGGGAGGGAGGGGGACCTCCCCTTTTCCCAGTACCCCTCTTTCCCCGTTGGGCCCGTCCTCGTAGGGTTTCCATTGTAACCGGGAGGAGGGGAGGGCGGGAAGGGGGAGGGAGGGAGGAGGGAGGTGTGGAGGGAGGAGGGGAGGGGAGGGAGGGGGGAGGGGAGGGAGGGGGGTAGGGGGGAGGGGGAGGGAGGGGGAGGGAGAGGGGATGGGGAGGGGAGGGGGAAGGGGGGAGGGAGGGGGACCTCCCCTTTTCCCAGTACTCCTCTTTCCCCGTTGGGCCCGTCCTCGTAGGGTTTCCATTGTAACCGGGAGGGGGGGAGGGAGGGAGGAGGGAGGTGTGGAAGGAGGTGTGGAGGGAGGAGGGGAGGGGGAGGGAGGGGGGGAGGGGAGGGGGAGGGGGGAAGAGGGGTAGGGGGAGGGGAGGGAGGAGGGGAGGGAGGGGAACTCCCCTTTTCCCAGTACCCCTCTTTCCCCGTTGGGCCCGTCCCCGTAGGGTTTTCATTGTAACCGGGAGGGGGGGAGGGAGGGTGGAAGGAGGGGGAGAGGGGTGGAAGGGTGGAGGGAGGGGGGGAGGGAGTGGGGGAGGGTCGGATGGAGGGAAGGAGGGAGGGGTGAGTTAGGGGCTGAGTGGTGATGGAGGTTGGGATTGAGGGGGGAGAGAGTGGGGATGGAGGTGGGAAGGAGGGGGGAGGAAGAGGTTGAGGGGGAAGTGGGACCTCCCCTTTTCCCAGTACCCCTCTTTCTCCCACCACCAAGCCCCCACCGCAACGACCCCTGTTGTCCCCCTCCCCAGTCCCCATTCTCAGACCCCCCCATTCTCTTGGAATAAAAAAAAATACTTTAAAAAAAAAAGTGCTTTTTAATTGCTTGTTTTGAAACGTTCGCGGTTAAGTGCTTTTTTAAAAAACATTCGCGGTTAAGTGCTGGTTTTGAAACATTCGCGGCTACTTAGTGCTTCTGTCAGTTGCTTTTCGAGGGAGGGAGTAGGGAAGTGTGGAGGGGGGAGGGGAGGGGGAGGGAGGGGGGAGGGAGGGGGGAAGGGGGGGAGGGAGAGGGGAGGGAAGGGGTAGGGGGGAGGGGGAGGGAGGGGGGAGGGGGGAAGGGGAGGGAGGGGGGAAGGGGAGGGGGAGGGAGGGGGGGAGGGAGAAGGGAGGGAGGGGGGAGTGAGTGGGGAGGGAGGGGAACCTCCCATTTTCCCAGTACCCCTCTTTCCCCATTGGGCCCGTCCTCGTAGGGTTTCCATTGTAACCGGGAGGAGGGGAGGGAGGGTGGAAGGAGGGGGGAGGGGGAGAGGGATGGAATGGTGGAGGGAGGGGGGAGGGAGTGGGGGAGGGTGGGATGGAGGGAAGGAGGGAGGGGGGGAGTTAGGGGCTGAGTGGTGAAGGAGGTTGGGATTGAGGGGGGAGGGAGGGGGGAGGGAGTGCGGATGGAGGTGGGAAGGAGGGGGGAGGAAGGGGTTGAGGGGGGAAGTGGGACCTCCCCTTTTCCCAGTACCCCTCTTTCCCCCACCACCAAGCCCCCTCCGCAACGACCCCTGTTGTCCCCCTCCACAGTCCCCATTCTCAGACCCCCCCCCATTCTCTCTCTCCCCCAGACACACTCTCAGTGCTTTTTTCGAAACACTTGCCCCGGTGGCCCACGAGCATAGGGGCCCAATGCTGATCTGTGTATGTTAAGTGACTTGCAATAAAAAAAAATACTTTAAAAAAAGATAAGTGCTTTTTAAGTGCTTGTTTTGAAACATTCACGGTCACATAGTGCTTCTCACTGCGATCTGTTAGTGGTGCTTTTCGAAACAATGTAGCACCCATCTCAAACAAGCATTGGGAGGATGGGAGGGAGGGAAGGGGAGGGAGGGAGGAGAGAGGTGTGGAGGGAGGGGGGAAGGGGAGGGGGGAACGGGGGGAAGGGGAGGGAGAGGGGAGGGAGGGGGGATGGGATGGGGGAAGGGGGGAGGGAGGGGGACCTCCCCTTTTCCCAGTACCCCTCTTTCCCCGTTGGGCCCGTCCTCGTAGGGTTTCCATTGTAACCGGGAGGAGGGGAGGGAGGGAGGAGGAGGTGTGGAGGGAGGAGGGGAGGGGGGGAGGGGAGGGGGAGGGAGAGGGTTAGGGGGGAGGGGGAGGGGGGAGGGGAGGGGGGAAGGGGAGGGAGGGGGACCTCCCCTTTTCCCAGTACCCCTCTTTCCCCGTTGGGCCCGTCCCCGTAGGGTTTCCTTTGTAACCAGAAGGGGGGGGAGGGAGGGTGGAAGGAGGGGGGAGGGGGAGAGGGATGGAAGGGTGGAGGGAGGGGGGGAGGATGGAGGGAAGGAGGGAGGGGGGGAGTTAGGGGAGGAGGGGTGAGGGAGGTGGGGAGGGAGTTGGGGAGGAGGGGGGGAGGGAGTGGGGATGGAGGTGGGAAGGAGTGGGGAGGAAGTGGTTGAGGGGGGAAGGGGGGAGGGAGGGAATAGGGGCCCCATGCTGATCTGTGTATGTTAAGTGACTTGCACAACTTTAAAAAACTGGCAGTTGCTTTTCGCAACAATGTTGCAACAATCTCACACAAGCATTGTGACGTCACAAGCTGAAGATGTAAATTTAAAACCGAGCTGATCTCTCATTGGTGCACGGGTGCCATTGTGACATCACGCGCTGAAGCCCCTTCAAGAAAAGGGTTAGAAATGAAAATTTATACTTTAATATCTCTCTAGCTTTAAAAAGGTAGCTTCAATTTGAACGAAAGTACTTACAATAGATGCCCATGTTAATGGTGAATACGGCGGTACAAAAATCGTAGCGCTTTGGTGTACCGTCTGGGAGGAGTAGGGTTTGGCCCCTTCAAGAAAAGTGTTAGAAATGAAAATTTAAATTTTAATATCTCTCTAGCTTTAAAAAGGTAGCTTCAATTTGAACGAAAGTACTTACAACAGTTGCCCATGTTAATGGTGAATACGGCGGTACAAAAATCGTAGCGCTTTGGTGTACCGTCTGGGAGGAGTAGGGTTTGTAAGTTATGGACAGAAATCTTCGGAATCTTCCGTATATACATACGGAATCTTCCGTATATACATACGGAATGTTGGACCGCAGAGTTTTAGTATTATACTAGACCGAGTGGGCCCGTTGGGCCCGTCCTCGTAGGGTTTCCATTGTAACCGGGAGGGGAGGAAAGGGGGAGGGTTGGGGAGGGAGGGGGGAGAGGGGGGGATGGGAGGGGGGAGGGGGAAGGGAGGAGGGAAGGGGGGGAGGGAGAGGGGAGGGAGGTGGGACGGGGGGAGGGAGGGAGGGGGACCTCCCCTTTTCCCAGTACCCCTCTTTCCCCATTGGGCCCGTCCTCGTAGGGTTTCCATTGTAACCGGGAGGAGGGGAGGGCGGGAAGGGGGAGGGAGGGAGGAGGGAGGTGTGGAGGGAGGAGGGGAGGGGAGGGGAGGGAGGGGGGAGGGGAGGGAGGGGGGTAGGGGGGAGGGGAGGGAGGGGGAGGGGAGGGGGGAGGGAGGGGGAGGGAGGGGGACCTCCCCTTTTCCCAGTACTCCTCTTTCCCTGTTGGGCCCGTCCTCGTAGGGTTTCAATTGTAACCGGGAGGGGGGGAGGGAGGGTGGAAGGAATGGGGAGAGGGATGGAAGGGTGGAGGGAGGGGGGGAGGGATTGGGGAGGGAGTGGGGAGTTAGGGGGGATGGGGGAGGGAGTTGCGGTGGGAGGGGGAGGAGGGGGGGAGGGAGTGGGGATGGAGGTGGGAAGGAGGGGGGATGAAGGGGTTGAGGGGGGAAGGGGGACCTCCCCTTTTCCCAGTACCCCTCTTTCCCCGTTGGGCCTGTCCTCATAGGGTTTCCATTGTAACCGGGAGGGGGGAGGGAGGGAGGGAGGAGGGAGGTGTGGAGGGAGGAGGGGAGGGGGAGGGAGGGGTGGAGGGGAGGGGGGAAGGGGAGGGGGGAAGGGGGGAGGGGGTAGGGGGGAGGGGGTAGGGGGGAGGGGGGAGGGGGAGGGGAGGGAGGGGGATCTCCCCTTTTCCCAGTACCCCTCTTTCCCCGTTGGGCTCGTCCCCGTAGGGTTTCCATTGTAACCGGGAGGGGGGGAGGGAGGGTGGAAGGAGGGGGGAGGGGGAGAGGGATGGAAGGGTGGAGGGAGGGGGCAGGGAGTGGGGGAGGGTGGGATGGAGGGAAGGAGGGAGGGGGGGAGTTAGGGGCTGAGTGGTGATGGAAGTTGGGATTGAGGGGGGAGGGAGGGGGGGAGCGAGTGGGGATGGAGGTGGGAAGGAGGGGGGAGGAAGGGGTTGAGGGGTGAAGTGGAACCTCCCCTTTTCCCAGTACCCCTCTTTCCCCCACCACCAAGCCCCCTCCGCAACGACCCCTGTTGTCCCCCTCCCCAGTCCCCATTCTCAGCCCCCCCCCCCATTCTCTCTCTCCCCCAGACACACTCTCAGTGGTTTTTTCGAAACACTTGCCCCGGTGGCCCACGAGCATAGGGGCCCAATGCTGATCTGTGTATGTTAAGTGACTTGCAATAAAAAAAAATACTTTAAAAAAAGATAAGTGCTTTTTAAGTGCCTGTTTTGAAACATTCACGGTCACATAGTGCTTCTCACTGCGATCTGTTAGTGGTGCTTTTCGAAACAATGTAGCACCCATCTCAAACAAGCATTGGGAGGATGGGAGGGAGGGAAGGGGAGGGAGGGAGGAGAGAGGTGTGGAGGGAGGGGGAAGGGGAGGGGGGAACGGGGGGAAGGGGGAGGGAGAGGGGAGGGAGGGGGGATGGGATGGGGGAAGGGGGGAGGGAGGGGGACCTCCCCTTTTCCCAGTACCCCTCTTTCCCCGTTGGGCCCGTCCTCGTAGGGTTTCCATTGTAACCGGGAGGAGGGGAGGGAGGGAGGAGGGAGGTGTGGAGGGAGGAGGGGAGGGGGGGAGGGGAGGGGGGAAGGGGGAGGGAGAGGGTTTGGGGGGAGGGGGAGGGGGGAGGGGAGGGGGGAAGGGGAGGGAGGGGGACCTCCCCTTTTCCCAGTACCCCTCTTTCCCCGTTGGGCCCGTCCCCGTAGGGTTTCCTTTGTAACCAGAAGGGGGGGTGGGAGGGTGGAAGGAGGGGGGAGGGGGAGAGGGATGGAAGGGTGGAGGGAGGGGGGGAAGGATGGAGGGAAGGAGGGAGGGGGGGGAGTTAGGGGAGGAGGGGTGAGGGAGGTGGGGAGGGAGTTGGGGAGGAGGGGGGGAGGGAGTGGGGATGGAGGTGGGAAGGAGTGAGGACGAAGGGGTTGAGGGGGGAAGGGAGGGAGGGAATAGGGGCCCCATGCTGATCTGTGTATTTTAAGTGACTTGCACAACTTTAAAAAACTGGCAGTTGCTTTTCGCAACAATGTTGCAACAATCTCACACAAGCATTGTGACGTCACAAGCTGAAGATGTAAATTTAAAACCGAGCTGATCTCTCATTGGTGCACGGGTGCCATTGTGACATCACGCGCTGAAGCCCCTTCAAGAAAAGGGTTAGAAATGAAAATTTATACTTTAATATCTCTCTAGCTTTAAAAAGGTAGCTTCAATTTGAACGAAAGTACTTACAATAGTTGCCCATGTTAATGGTGAATACGGCGGTACAAAAATCGTAGCGCTTTGGTGTACCGTCTAGGAGGAGTAGGGTTTGTAAGTTAAGCGTCAAGAAAGACACTTCGGAATCTTCCGTACATACACACATACATCCATACATACGGAATGTTGGACCGCAGAGTTTTAGTAGTATACTAGACCGAGTGGGCCCGTTGGGCCCGTCCTCGTAGGGTTTCCATTGTAACCGGGAGGATGGGAGGGAGGGAAGTGGGAGGGAGGGGGGGAGGGGAGGGTGGAGTGGAGGGGGGAGGGGAGGGGGAAGGAGGGGAGGGGGATGGGGAGGGAGAGGGGAGGGAGGGGGGTGGGGGGAGGGTCTATTTTACTTTAAAATAAACAGCGTTCTTTGTTGAAAAGGAAATAAACTTATCTATAGAGCATCAGCTTTTTTAAAATAAATAAAATCAAACTTAATGAAAATCACATTCCTCATTTTAAATAAATGTCTTTGTTATAAATGAAATCAAACAGCGGGAGAGGCGACGGCGACTACACCTCCCGGCGGTCAGCGCTGCTGGGACGGGAGGGAGGGAGGGATGAGGGAGGGAGGAGAGTGGGGAGGGAGGGGTACCTCCCCTTTTCCCAGTACTCTTCTTTCCCAAACCACCAAGCCCCCTGTTGTCCCCCTCCCCAGTCCCCATTCTCAGACCCCCCCATTCTCTCTCCCCCAGATACACTCTTACTCTCCCCCCCCTTTCCCCAGCACACCCCTTTCCCCGTTGGGCCCGTCCTCGTAGGGTTTCCATTGTAACCGTGAGGCAGGGAGGGAGGGGGGAGGGAGGGAAGAGGGAGGTGTGGAGGGAGGAGGGGAGGGGGAGGGAGGGGGAGGGGGGAAGGGGGGGAGGTGGAGGGAAGGGGGAGGGAGAGGGGGAGGGGTGGGGGGAAGGGGTGAGGGTGGAAGGGGGAGGGAGGGGGACCTCCCCTTTTCCCAGTACCCCTCTTTCCCCGTTGTGCCCGTCCTCGTAAGGTTTCCATTGTAACCGGGAGGGGAGTGGGGGGGAGGGAAGGGAGGAGGGAGGTGTGGAGGGGGGAGGGGAGGGGGAGGGGGGAAGGGGCAAGGGGGAGGGAGAGGGGAGGGAGGGGGTAGGGAGGGGGGAAGGGGGGAGGGAGGGGGACCACCCGTTTTCCCAGTACCCCTCTTTCCCCGTTGGGCCCGTCGTCGTAGGGTTTCCATTGTAACCGGGAGGAGGGGAGGTAGGTAAGGGGGAGGGAGGGAGGAGGGAGGTGTGGAGGGAGGAGGGGAGGGGGAGGGAGGAGGGGAGGGGGAGGGAGGGGGAAGGGGGAGGAGGGAGAGGGGAGGGAGGGGGGTAGGGGGGAGGGAGGAGGGAGGTGTGGAGGGAGGAGGGGAGGGGGAGGGAGGGGGGAGGGGAGGGGGGAGGGAGAGGGGGAGGGGGAGGGAGGGAGCGTGTAAGGGGGAGGGAGGGGGACCTCCCCTTTTCCCAGTACCCCTCTTTCCCCGTTGGGCCCGTCCTCGTAGGGTTTCCATTGTAACCGGGAGGAGGGGAGGGAGGGAAGGGGAGGGAGGGAGGAGGGAGGTGTGGAGGGAGGAGGGGAGGGGAGGGAGGGGGTAGGGGGGAGGGGGAGGGAGGGGGGAGGGGAGGGGGAAGGGGGAAGGGAAGGGGACCTCCCCTTTTCCCAGTACCCCTCTTTCCCCGATGGGCCCGTCCTCGTAGGGTTTCAATTGTAACCGGGAGGGGGGAGGGAGGGTGGAAGGAGGGGGGAGAGGGATGGAAGGGTGGAGGGAGGGGGGAGGGATTGGGGAGGGAGGGATGGAGGGAAGGAGGGAGGGGGGGAGTTAGGGGGAGGGGGAGGGGGGAGGGAGTTGGGGAGGGAGGGGGAGGAGGGGGGAGGGAGTGCGGATGGAGGTGGGAAGGAAGGGGTTGAGGGGGGAAGGGGGACCTCCCCTTTTCCCAGTACCCCTCTTTCCCCGTTGGGCCCGTCCCCGTAGGGTTTCCATTGTAACCGGGAGGGGGGAGGGAGGGTGGAAGGAGGGGGGAGGGGGAGAGGGATGGAAGGGTGGAGGGAGTTGGGAGGGAGTGGGGGAGGGTGGGATGGAGGGAAGGAGGGAGGGGGGGAGTTAGGGGCTGAGTGGTGATGGAGGTTGGGATTGAGGGGGAGGGAGGGGGGGAGGGAGTGGGGATGGAGTTGGGAAGGAGGGGGGAGGAAGGGGTTGAGAGGTGAAGTGGGACCTCCCCTTTTCCCAGTACCCCTCTTTCCCCGTTGGGCCCGTCCTCGTAGGGTTTCCATTGTAACCGGGAGGAGGGGAGGGAGGGAGGAGGGAGGTGTGGAGGGAGGATGGGAGGGGGGAAGGGGGAGGGAGAGGGTTAGGGGGGAAGGGGAGGGGGGAGGGGAGGGGAGGGAGGGGGACCTCCCCTTTTCCCAGTACCCCTCTTTCCCCGTTGGGCCCATCCCCGTAGGGTTTCCTTTGTAACCAGAAGGGGGGAGGGAGGGTGGAAGGAGGGGGGAGGGGGAGAGGGATGGAAGGGTGGAGGGAGGGGGGGAGGGATGGAGGGAAGGAGGGAGGGGGGGGAGTTAGGGGAGGAGGGGTGAGGGAGGTGGGGAGGGAGTTGGGGAGGAGGGGGGGAGGGAGTGGGGATGGAGGTGGGAAGGAGTGGGGAGGAAGGGGTTGAGGGGGGAAGGGGGGGGAGGGAGGGAATAGGGGCCCCATGCTGATCTGTGTATGTTAAGTGACTTGCACAACTTTAAAAAACTGGCAGTTGCCTTTCGCAACAATGTTGCAACAATCTCACACAAGCATTGTGACGTCACAAGCTGAAGATGTAAATTTAAAACCGAGCTGATCTCTCATTGGTGCACGGGTGCCATTGTGACATCACGCGCTGAAGCCCCTTCAAGAAAAGGGTTAGAAATGAAAATTAAACTTTAATATCTCTCTAGCTTTAAAAAGGTAGCTTCAATTTGAACGAAAGTACTTACAATAGTTGCCCATGTTAATGGTGAATATGGCGGTACAAAAATCGTAGCGCTTTGGTGTACCGTCAGGGAGGAGTAGGGTTTGTAAGTTATGGACAGAAACTCTTCGGAATCTTTGCGTACATACACATATACATCCATACATACGGAATGTTGGACCGCAGAGTTTTAGTAGTATACTAGACCGAGTGGGCCCGTTGGGCCCGTCCTCGTAGGGTTTCCATTGTAACCGGGAGGGGAGGAAAGGGGGAGGGTTGGGGGAGGGAAGGGGGAGGGAGGAGGGGAGGGAGGGGGGGAGGGGAGGGGGGAGGGGGGAGGGAGAGGGGAGGGAGGGGGGTAGGGGGGAGGGAGGGGGGAGAGGGGGGGGTGGGAGGGGGGAGGGGGGAAGGGAGGAGGGAAGGGGGGGGAGGGAGAGGGGATGGAGGTGGGTAGGGGGGAGGGAGGGAGGGGGACCTCCCCTTTTCCCAGTACCCCTCTTTCCCCGTTGGGCCCGTCCTCGTAGGGTTTCCATTGTAACCGGGAGGAGGGGAGGGCGGGAAGGGGGAGGGAGGGAGGAGGGAGGTGTGGAGGGAGGAGGGGAGGGGAGGGGAGGGAGGGGGAGGGGAGGGAGGGGGGTAGGGGGGAGGGGGAGGGAGAGGGGAGGGGGGAGGGGAGGGGGAAGGGGGGAGGGAGGGGGACCTCCCCTTTTCCCAGTACTCCTCTTTCCCCGTTGGGCCCGTCCTCGTAGGGTTTCAATTGTAACCGGGAGGGGGGGAGGGAGGGTGGAAGGAGGGGGGAGAGGGATGGAAGGGTGGAGGGAGGGGGGGAGGGATTGGGGAGGGAGGGGGGAGTTAGGGGGAGGGGGGAGGGAGTTGGGGAGGTAGGGGGAGGAGGGGGGGAGGGAGTGGGGATGGAGGTGGGAAGGAGGGGGGATGAAGGGGTTGAGGGGGGAAGGGGGACCTCCCCTTTTCCCAGTACCCCTCTTTCCCCGTTGGGCCTGTCCTCATACGGTTTCCATTGTAACCGGGAGGGGGGGAGGGAGGGAGGAGGGAGGTGTGGAGGGAGGAGGGGAGGGGGAGGGGAGGGGGGAAGGGGAGGGGGGAAGGGGGTAGGGGGAGGGGAGGGAGGGGGATCTCCCCTTTTCCCAGTACCCCTCTTTCCCCGTTGGGCTCGTCCCCGTAGGGTTTCCATTGTAACCGGGAGGGGGGGAGGGAGGGTGGAAGGAGGTGGGAGGGGGAGAGGGATGGATGGGTGGAGGGAGGGGGCAGGGAGTGGGGGAGGGTGGGATGGAGGGAAGGAGGGAGGGGGGGAGTTAGGGGCTGAGTTGTGATGGAGGTTGGGATTGAGGGGGGAGGGAGGGGGGGAGCGAGTGGGGATGGAGGTGGGAAGGAGGGGGGAGGAAGGGGTTGAGGGGGGAAGTGGAACCTCCCCTTTTCCCAGTACCCCTCTTTCCCCCACCACCATCCCCCTCCGCAACGACCCCTGTTGTCCCCCTCCCCAGTCCCCATTCTCAGACCCCCCCCCCATTCTCTCTCTCCCCCAGACACACTCTCAGTGCTTTTTTCGAAACACTTGCCCCGGTGGCCCACGAGCATAGGGGCCCAATGCTGATCTGTGTATGTTAAGTGACTTGCAATAAAAAAAAATATTTAAAAAAAGATAAGTGCTTTTTAAGTGCTTGTTTTGAAACATTCGCGGTCACATAGGGCTTCTCACTGCGATCTGTTAGTGGTGCTTTTCGAAACAATGTAGCACCCATCTCAAACAAGCATTGGGAGGATGGGAGGGAGGGAAGGGGAGGGAGGAGAGAGGGTGGAGGGAGGGGGGAAGGGGAGGGGGGAACGGGGGGAAGGGGGAGGGAGAGGGGAGGGAGGGGGGATGGGATGGGGGAAGGGATGGGGGAAGGGGGGAGGGAGGGGGACCTCCCCTTTTCCCAGTACCCCTCTTTCCCCGTTGGGCCCGTCCTCGTAGGGTTTCCATTGTAACCGGGAGGAGGGGAGGGAGGGAGGAGGGAGGTGTGGAGGGAGGAGGGGAGGGGGGAGGGGAGGGGGGAAGGGGGAGGGAGAGGATTAGGGGGGAGGGGGAGGGGGGAGGGGAGGGGGGAAGGGGAGGGAGGGGGACCTCCCCTTTTCCCAGTACCCCTCTTTCCCCGTTGGGCCCGTCCCCGTAGGGTTTCCTTTGTAACCAGAAGGGGGGGAGGGAGGGTGGAAGGAGGGGGGAGGGGGAGAGGGATGGAAGGGTGGAGGGAGGGGGGGAGGATGGAGGGATGGAGGGAGGGGGGGGAGTTAGGGGAGGAGGGGTGAGGGAGGTGGGGAGGGAGTTGGGGAGGAGGGTTGGAGGGAGTGGGGATGGAGGTGGGAAGGAGTGGGGAGGAAGGGGTTGAGGGGGGAAGGGGGGGAGGGAGGGAATAGGGGCCCCATGCTGATCTGTGTATGTTAAGTGACTTGCACAACTTTAAAAAACTGGCAGTTGCTTTTCGCAACAATGTTGCAACAATCTCACACAAGCATTGTGACGTCACAAGCTGAAGATGTAAATTTAAAACCGAGCTGATCTCTCATTGGTGCACGGGTGCCATTGTGACATCACGCACTGAAGCCCCTTCAAGAAAAGGGTTAGAAATGAAAATTTATACTTTAATATCTCTCTAGCTTTAAAAAGGTAGCTTCAATTTGAACGAAAGTACTTACAATAGTTGCCCATGTTAATGGTGAATACGGCGGTAAAAAAATCGTAGCGCTTTGGTGTACCGTCTGGGAGGAGTAGGGTTTGGCCCCTTCAAGAAAAGTGTTAGAAATGAAAATTTAAACTTTAATATCTCTCTAGCTTTAAAAAGGTAGCTTCAATTTGAACGAAAGTACTTACAATAGTTGCCCACGTTAATGGTGAATACGGCGGTACAAAAATCGTAGCGCTTTGGTGTACCGTCTGGGAGGAGCAGGGTTTGTAAGTTATGGACAGAAATCTTCGGAATCTTCCGTATATACATACGGAATCTTCCGTATATACATACGGAATGTTGGACCGCAGAGTTTTAGTATTATACTAGACCAAGTGGGCCCGTTGGGCCCGTCCTCGTAGGGTTTCCATTGTAACCGGGAGGCGGGGAGGGAGGGGGGAGGGAGGGGGGAGGGGGACCACCTGTTTTCCCAGTACCCCTCTTTCCCCGTTGTGGGATGGGAGGGGGGAGGGGAGGGGAGGGGGAGGGAGAGGGGAGGGAGGGGGTAGGGGGAGGGAGGGGAGGGGGGAAGGGGGAGGGAAGGGGGGGAGGGAGGAGGACCTCCCCTTTTCCCAGTACCCCTCTTTCCCCGTTGTGCCCGTCCTTGTAGGGTTTCCATTGTAACCGGGAGGCGGGGAGGGAGGGGGGAGGGAGGGAGGAGTGGAGGGAGGAGGGGAGGGGGAGGGAGGGGGGAGGGGAGGGGGAGGAGAGGGGGGAAAGGGGGAGGGAGAGGGGAGGGAAGGGGGTAGGGGTGGAGGGGGGAGGGAGGGGGGAGGGGGACCACCTGTTTTCCCAGTACCCCTCTTTCCCCGTTGTGCCCGTCCTCGTAGGGTTTCCATTGTAACCGGGAGGCGGGGAGGGAGGGGGAGGGAGGGAGGAGGGAGGTGTGGAGGTAGGAGGGGAGGGAAAGGGGGGGAGGGGAGGGGGGAAGGGGGGAGGTGGAGGGAGGGGGGAGGGAGGGGGGAAGGGGGGAGGATGGGGGAACTCCCCTTTTCCCAGTACCCCTCTTTCCCCGTTGGGCCCGTCCTCGTAGGGTTTCCATTGTAACCGGGAGGAGGGGAGGGAGGGAAGGGGGAGGGAGGGAGGTGTGGAGGGAGGAGGGGAGGTACCACGTAAAGACCCAACCAAACGGGCGCTAACAGGGAGGGTGAAACCCAATGAAAAAAAACGCGTTTTTACTTTAAAATAAGTTCTTTGTTGAAAAGGAAATAAACTTATCTATAGAGCAGCAGCTTTTTTAAAATAAATAAAATCAAACTTAATGAAAATCACATTCCTCATTTAAAATAAATGTCTTTGTTATAAATGAAATCAAACAGCGGGAGAGGCGACGGCGACTACACTTCCGCTTCGGGGAGAGGAGGGGGGGGGAGGGGGGGAGGAGGGGGGGAGGAGGGGGGGAGAGGAGGAGGGGGGGGAGGAGGGGGGGAGAGGAGGAGAGGGGGGAGAGGAGAGGGGGGAGAGGAGAGGGGGGAGAGGAGAGGGGGAGAGGAGAGGGGGGAGAGGAGAGGGGGGAGAGGAGAGGGGGGAGAGGAGAGGGGGGGAGAGGAGGGGGGGAGAGAGGAGGGGGGGAGAGGAGGGGGGGAGAGGAGGGGGGGAGGAAGGGGGCAGAGGTGGGGGGAAGGGGAGGGAGAGGGGAGGGAGAGGGGAGGGGAGGGGGTGGGAGGGAGGGGGGAGGGGGACCTCCCCTTTTCCCAGTACCCCTCTTTCCCCGTTGGGCCCGTCCTCGTAGGGTTTCCATTGTAACCGGGAGGAGGGGAGGGAGGGAAGGGGGAGGGAGGGAGGAGGGAGGGGAGGGAGGGAGGAGGGAGGTGTGGAGGGAGGAGGGGAGGGGGAGGGAGGGGGGGAGGGGAGGGGGGAAGGGGGGGAGGGGGAGTGAGGGGGTAGGGGTGAGGGGTAGGGAGGGGGGAGGGAGGGGGGAGGGAGAGGGGAGGGGGGGTAGGGGGGGGAGGGGGAGGGAGGGGGGATGGGAGGGGGGAGGGAGGGGGCTCTCCCCTTTTCCCAGTACCACTCTTTCCCCGTTGGGATTCCATTGTAACCGGGAGGAGGGGAGGGAGGGAAGGGGGAGGGAGGAGGGAGGAGGGGAGGGAGGGGGAAGGGGAGGGCGGAAAGGGGGGAGGGGGAAAGGGGGGAGGGGGGAGGGAGAGGGGAAGGGGGGAGGGAGGGGGGAGGTAGGGGAGGGAGGAGGGGAGGGAGGGGGGAAGGGGAGGGCGGAATGGGGGGGAGGGGGGAAAGGGGGGAAGGGGGGAGGGAGAGGGGAAGGGGGGAGGGGGAGGGAGGGGGGAGGTAGGGGAGGGGGAGGGGGGAAGGGGGAGGGAGGGGCACAGGGGCATTGTGACGTCACACGCTGAATACCACGGGGGGGGGGAAGGGGGGTCTGCTCGAGTTCATCTCACAGGGGCATTGTGACATCACAATGAAGAATAAATCCGCAGCGCAGCGCCCCCCTTCTGTCAAAACTTCGATAAATCAGGGGGGGCAGCACTTTTAAACCTCTGTAACTTAAAAAATATGCATCCGAATTAAATAAAAATATCATTTTCCAGCAGCGAACCGCATGCTGATTAAGGCGGTACAAAAATCGTGGCGCTACGGTTCACCGTTTTGCCGGAATTGCCGTATTCAGCCGACATCAGTGGAATATATATATATATATATTCAAGATCTGAGTTTTAATAGTATATAGATAGATATAGATAGATATAGATAGACTAGACCGAGTGGGCCCGTTGGGCCCGTCCTCGTAGGGTTTCCATTGTAACCGGGAGGGGAGGAAAGGGGGAGGGTAGGGGGAGGGAAGGGGGAGGGAGGAGGGGAGGGAGGGGGGAGGGGAGGGGGGGGGGAGGGAGAGGGGAGGGAGGGGGGTAGGGGGGAGGGAGGGGGGAGAGGGGGGGATGGGAGGGGGGAGGGGTGAAGGGAGGAGGGAAGGGGGGGAGGGAGAGGGGAGGGAGGTGGGTAGGGGGGAGGGAGGGAGGGGGACCTCCCCTTTTCCCAGTACCCCTCTTTCCCCGTTGGGCCCGTCCTCGTAGGGTTTCCATTGTAACCGGGAGGAGGGGAGGGCGGGAAGGGGGAGGGAGGGAGGAGGGAGGTGTGGAGGGAGGAGGGGAGGGGAGGGAGGGGGGAGGAGGGGGAGGGGGGGAGGGGGAGGGAGGGGGAGGGAGGAGGGGATTGAGGGGGACCTCCCCTTTTCCCAGTACTCCTCTTTCCCCGTTGGGCCCGTCCTCGTAGGGTTTCAATTGTAACCGGGAGGGGGGGAGGGAGGGTGGAAGGAGGGGGGAGAGGGATGGAAGGGTGGAGGGAGGGGGGGAGGGATTGGGGAGGGAGGGATGGAGGGAAGGAGGGAGGGGGGAGTTAGGGGGGAGGGGGGAGGGAGGGGGAGGGAGTTGGGGAAGGGGAGGAGGGGGGGAGGGAGTGGGGATGGAGGTGGGAAGGAGGGGGGATGAAGGGGTTGAGGGGGGAAGGAGGACCTCCCCTTTTCCCAGTACCCCTCTTTCCCCGTTGAGCCCGTCCTCATAGGGTTTCCATTGTAACCGGGAGGGGGGGAGGGAGGGAGGAGGGAGGTGTGGAGGGAGGAAGGGAGGGGGAGGGAGGGGGGGAGGGGAGGGGGGAAGGGGAGGGGGAAGGGGGGAGGGGGGAGGGGAGGGAGGGGGATCTCCCCTTTTCCCAGTACCCCTCTTTCCCCGTTGGGCCCGTCCCCGTAGGGTTTCCATTGTAACCGGGAGAGGGGAGGGAGGGTGGAAGGAGGGGGGAGGGGGAGAGGGATGGAAGGGTGGAGGGAGGGGGGAGGGAGTGCGGGAGGGTGGGATGGAGGGAAGGAGGGAGGGGGGGAGTTAGGGGCTGAGTGGTGATGGAGGTTGGGATTGAGGGGGGAGGGAGGGGGGGAGCGAGTGGGGATGGAGGTGGGAAGGAGGGGGGAGGAAGGGGTTGAGGGGGGAAGTGGAACCTCCCCTTTTCCCAGTACCCCTCTTTCCCCCACCACCAAGCCCCCTCCGCAACGACCCCTGTTGTCCCCCTCCCCAGTCCCCATTCTCAGACCCCCCCCCCATTCTCTCTCTCCCCCAGACACACTCTCAGTGCTTTTTTCGAAACACTTGCCCCGGTGGCCCACGAGCATAGGGGCCCAATGCTGATCTGTGTATATTAAATGACTTGCAATAAAAAAAAATACTTTAAAAAAAGATAAGTGCTTTTTAAGTGCTTGTTTTGAAACATTCACGGTCACATAGTGCTTCTTACTGCGATCTGTTAGTGGTGCTTTTCGAAACAATGTAGCACCCATCTCAAACAAGCATTGGGAGGATGGGAGGGAGGGAAGGGGAGGGAGGGAGGAGAGAGGTGTGGAGGGAGGGGGGAAGGGGAGGGGGAACGGGGGGGAGGGAGAGGGGAGGGAGGTGGGATGGGATGGGGGAAGGGGGGAGGGAGGGGGACCTCCCCTTTTCCCAGTACCCCTCTTTCCCCGTTGGGCCCGTCCTCGTAGGGTTTCCATTGTAACCGGGAGGAGGGGAGGGAGGGAGGAGGAGGTGTGGAGGGAGGAGGGGAGGGGGGGAGGGGAGGGGGAGGGAGAGGGTTAGGGGGGAGGGGGAGGGGGGAGGGGAGGGGGGAAGGGGAGGGAGGGGGACCTCCCCTTTTCCCAGTACCCCTCTTTCCCCGTTGGGCCCGTCCCCGTAGGGTTTCCTTTGTAACCAGAAGGTGGGGAGGGAGGGTGGAAGGAGGGGGGAGGGGGAGAGGGATGGAAGGGTGGAGGGAGGGGGGGAGGATGGAGGGAAGGAGGGAGGGGGGGAGTTAGGGGAGGAGGGGTGAGGGAGGTGGGGAGGGAGTTGGGGAGGAGGGGGGGAGGGAGTGGGGATGGAGGTGGGAAGGAGTGGGGAGGAAGGGGTTGAGGGGGGAAGGGGGGGAGGGAGGGAATAGGGGCCCCATGCTGATCTGTGTATGTTAAGTGACTTGCACAACTTTAAAAAATTGGCAGTTGCTTTTCGCAACAATGTTGCAACAATCTCACACAAGCATTGTGACGTCACAAGCTGAAGATGTAAATTTAAAACCGAGCTGATCTCTCATTGGTGCACGGGTGCCATTGTGACATCACGCACTGAAGCCCCTTCAAGAAAAGGGGTAGAAATGAAAATTTATACTTTAATATCTCTCTAGCTTTAAAAAGGTAGCTTCAATTTGAACGAAAGTACTTACAATAGTTGCCCATGTTAATGGTGAATACGGCGGTACAAAAATCGTAGCGCTTTGGTGTACCGTCTGGGAGGAGTAGGGTTTGGCCCCTTCAAGAAAAGTGTTAGAAATGAAAATTTAAACTTTAATATCTCTCTAGCTTTAAAAAGGTAGCTTCAATTTGAACGAAAGTACTTACAATAGTTGCCCATGTTAATGGTGAATACGGCGGTACAAAAATCGTAGCGCTTTGGTGTACCGTCTGGGAGGAGCAGGGTTTGTAAGTTATGGACAGAAATCTTCGGAATCTTCCGTATATACATACGGAATCTTCCGTATATACATACGGAATGTTGGACCGCAGAGTTTTAGTATTATACTAGACCGAGTGGGCCCGTTGGGCCCGTCCTCGTAGTGTTTCCATTGTAACCGGGAGGGGAGGAAAGGGGGAGGGTTGGGGGAGGGAAGGGGGAGGGAGGAGGGGAGGGAGGGGGGGAGGGGAGGGGGGGAGGGGGGAGGGAGAGGGGAGGGAGGGGGGTAGGGGGGAGGGAGGGGGGAGAGGGGGGGATGGGAGGGGGAGGGGGGAAGAGAGGAGGGTAGGGGGGAGGGAGAGGGGAGGGAGGTGGGTAGGGGGGAGGGAGGGAGGGGGACCTCCCCTTTTCCCAGTACCCCTCTTTCCCCGTTGTGCCCGTCCTCGTAGGGTTTCCATTGTAACCGGGAGGAGGGGAGGGCGGGAAGGGGGAGGGAGGGAGGAGGGAGGTGTGGAGGGAGGAGGGGAGGGGAGGGAGGGGGGAGGGGAGGGAGGGGGGTAGGGGGGAGGGGGAGGGAGGGGGAGGGAGGGGGAGGGAGAGGGGAGGGGGGAGGGGGGAGGGGAGGGGGAAGGGGGGTGGGAGGGGGACCTCCCCTTTTCGCAGTACCCCTCTTTCCCCGTTGGGCCCGTCCCCGTAGGGTTTCCATTGTAACCGGGAGGGGGGGGAGGGAGGGTGGAAGGAGGGGGGAGGGGGAGAGGGGTGGAAGGGTGGAGGGAGGGGGGGAGGGAGTGGGGGAGGGTCGGATGGAGGGAAGGAGGGACGGGTGAGTTAGGGGCTGAGTGGTGATGGAGGTTGGGATTGAGGGGGGAGAGAGTGGGGATGGAGGTGGGAAGGAGGGGGGAGGAAGAGGTTGAGGGGGGAAGTGGGACCTCCCCTTTTCCCAGTACCCCTCCTTCCCCCACCACCAAGCCCCCACCGCAAAGACCCCTGTTGTCCCTCTCCCCAGTCCCCATTCCCAGACCCCCCCCATTCTCTTGGAATAAAAAAAAATACTTAAAAAAAAATAAGTGCTTTTTAATTGCTTGTTTTGAAACATTCGCGGTTAAGTGCTTTTTTAAAAAACATTCGCGGTTAAGTGCTGGTTTTGAAACATTCGCGGCTACTTAGTGCTTCTGTCAGCTGCTTTTCGAAACAATGTTGCAACCATCTCACACAAGCATTGGGAGGATGGGAGGGAGGGAAGGGGAGGGAGGGAGGAGGGAGGTGTGGAGGGAGGAGGGGAGGGAGGGGGGAAGGGGAGGGGGGGAAGGGGGCGGGAGAGGGGAGGGAGGGGGGATGGGATGGGGAAGGGGGGAGTGAGGGGGACCTCCCCTTTTCCCAGTACCCCTCTTTCCCCGTTGGGCCCGTCCTCGTAGGGTTTCCATTGTAACCGGGAGGAGGGGAGGGCGGGAAGGGGGAGGGAGGGAGGAGGGAGGTGTGGAGGGAGGGGAGGGGGAGGGAGGGGGGAGGGGAGGGGGGAAGGGGGGGGAGGGGGGAGGGAGAGGGGGAGGGAGGGGGGGAGGGGGGAGGGGGAGGGGGAAGGGGAGGGAGGGGGACCTCCCCTTTTCCCAGTACCCCTCTTTCCCCGTTGGGCCCGTCCTCGTAGGGTTTCCATTGTAACCGGGAGGAGGGGAGGGAGGGAAGGGGGAGGGAGGGAGGTGTGGAGGGGCAGGGAGGGGTGAGGGGAGGGGGGAAGGGGGGGAGGGAGGGGGGGTGGAGGTGGGAAGGAGTGGGGAGGAAGGGGTTGAGGGGGGAAGTGGGGGGGAGGGAGGGAATAGGGGCCCCATGCTGATCTGTGTATGTTAAGTGACTCGCACAACTTTAAAAAACTGGCAGTTGCTTTTCGCAACAATGTTGCAACCATCTCACACAAGCATTGTGACGTCACAAGCTGAAGACCTTGAAAAAAAAGGTCAGAAAAAAAATTATGTAAATTTAAAGTAGTAAACACCCAATAGCAGCCGCTTGTCCATCGCGAGCTGATCTCTCATTGGTGCACGGGTGCCATTGTGACATCACGCGCTGAAGCCCCTTCAAGAAAAGGGTTAGAAATGAAAAATTTAAACTTTAATATCTCTCTAGCTTTAAAAAGGTAGCTTCAATTTGAACGAAAGTACTTACAATAGTTGCCCATGTTAATGGTGAATACGGCGGTACAAAAATCGTAGCGCTTTGGTGTACCGTCTGGGAGGAGTAGGGTTTGGCCCCTTCAAGAAAAGTGTTAGAAATGAAAATTTAAACTTTAATATCTCTCTAGCTTTAAAAAGGTAGCTTCAATTTGAACGAAAGTACTTACAATAGTTGCCCAGGTTAATGGTGAATATGGCGGTACAAAAATCGTAGCGCTTTGGTGTACCGTCTGGGAGGAGCAGGGTTTGTAAGTTATGGACAGAAATCTTCGGAATCTTCCGTATATACACACATACATACGGAATGTTGGACCGCAGAGTTTTAGTAGTATACTAGACCGAGTGGGCCCGTTGGGCCCGTCCTCGTAGGGTTTCCATTGTAACCGGGAGGATGGGAGGGAGGGAAGTGGGAGGGAGGGGGGGAGGGGAGGGTGGAGTGGAGGGGGGAGGGGAGGGGGAAGGAGGGGAGGGGGATGGGGAGGGAGAGGGGAGGGAGGGGGGTGGGGGGAAGGTCTATTTTACTTTAAAATAAACAGCGTTCTTTGTTGAAAAGGAAATAAACTTATCTATAGAGCATCAGCTTTTTTAAAATAAATAAAATCAAACTTAATGAAAATCACATTCCTCATTTTAAATAAATGTCTTTGTTATAAATGAAATCAAACAGCGGGAGAGGCGACGGCGACTACACCTCCCGGCGGTCAGCGCTGCTGGGACGGGAGGGAGGGAGGGATGAGGGAGGGAGGAGAGTGGGGAGGGAGGGGTACCTCCCCTTTTCCCAGTACTCTTCTTTCCCAAACCACCAAGCCCCCTGTTGTCCCCCTCCCCAGTCCCCATTCTCAGACCCCCCCCATTCTCTCTCCCCCAGATACACTCTTACTCTCCCCCCCCCTTTCCCCAGCACACCCCTTTCCCCGTTGGGCCCGTCCTCGTAGGGTTTCCATTGTAACCGTGAGGCAGGGAGGGAGGGGGGAGGGAGGGAAGAGGGAGGTGTGGAGGGAGGAGGGGAGGGGGAGGGAGGGGGAGGGGGGAAGGGGGGGAGGTGGAGGGAGGGGGGAGGGAGAGGGGGAGGGGTGGGGGGAAGGGGTGAGGGTGGAAGGGGGAGGGAGGGGGACCTCCCCTTTTCCCAGTACCCCTCTTTCCCCGTTGTGCCCGTCCTCGTAAGGTTTCCATTGTAACCGGGAGGGGAGTGGGGGGGAGGGAAGGGAGGAGGGAGGTGTGGAGGGGGGAGGGGAGGGGGAGGGGGGAAGGGGCAAGGGGGAGGGAGAGGGGAGGGAGGGGGTAGGGAGGGGGGAAGGGGGGAGGGAGGGGGACCACCCGTTTTCCCAGTACCCCTCTTTCCCCGTTGGGCCCGTCGTCGTAGGGTTTCCATTGTAACCGGGAGGAGGGGAGGTAGGGAAGGGGGAGGGAGGTAGGAGGGAGGTGTGGAGGGAGGAGGGGAGGGGGAGGGAGGAGGGGAGGGGGAGGGAGGGGGAAGGGGGAGGAGGGAGAGGGGAGGGAGGGGGGTAGGGGGGAGGGAGGAGGGAGGTGTGGAGGGAGGAGGGGAGGGGGAGGGAGGGGGGAGGGGAGGGGGGAGGGGGAGGGGGAGGGAGGGAGCGTGTAAGGGGGAGGGAGGGGGACCTCCCCTTTTCCCAGTACCCCTCTTTCCCCGTTGGGCCCGTCCTCGTAGGGTTTCCATTGTAACCGGGAGGAGGGGAGGGAGGGAGGAGGGAGGAGTGGAGGGAGGAGGGGAGGGGGGAAGGGGGAGGGAGAGGGTTAGGGGGGAGGGGGAGGGGGGAGGGGAGGGGAGGGAGGGGGACCTCCCCTTTTCCCAGTACCCCTCTTTCCCCGTTGGGCCCGTCCCCGTAGGGTTTCCTTTGTAACCAGAAGGGGGGAGGGAGGGTGGAAGGAGGGGGGAGGGGGAGAGGGATGGAAGGGTGGAGGGAGGGGGGGAGGGATGGAGGGAAGGAGGGAGGGGGGGGAGTTAGGGGAGGAGGGGTGAGGGAGGTGGGGAGGGAGTTGGGGAGGAGGGGGGAGGGAGTGGGGATGGAGGTGGGAAGGAGTGGGGAGGAAGGGGTTGAGGGGGGAAGGGGAGGGAGGGAATAGGGGCCCCATGCTGATCTGTGTATGTTAAGTGACTTGCACAACTTTAAAAAACTGGCAGTTGCCTTTCGCAACAATGTTGCAACAATCTCACACAAGCATTTTGACGTCACAAGCTGAAGATGTAAATTTAAAACCGAGCTGATCTCTCATTGGTGCACGGGTGCCATTGTGACATCACGCGCTGAAGCCCCTTCAAGAAAAGGGTTAGAAATGAAAATTAAACTTTAATATCTCTCTAGCTTTAAAAAGGTAGCTTCAATTTGAACGAAAGTACTTACAATAGTTGCCCATGTTAATGGTGAATATGGCGGTACAAAAATCGTAGCGCTTTGGTGTACCGTCAGGGAGGTGTAGGGTTTGTAAGTTATGGACAGAAACTCTTCGGAATCTTTGCGTACATACACATATACATCCATACATACGGAATGTTGGACCGCAGAGTTTTAGTAGTATACTAGACCGAGTGGGCCCGTTGGGCCCGTCCTCGTAGGGTTTCCATTGTAAACGGGATGGGAGGAAAGGGGGAGGGTTGGGGGAGGGAAGGGGGAGGAGGAGGGGAGGGAGGGGGGGGAGGGAAGGGGGGGAGGGAGAGGGGAGGGAGGGGGGTAGGGGGGAGGGAGGGGGGAGAGGGGGGGATGGGAGGGGGGAGGGGGGAAGGGAGGAGGGTAGGGGGGGAGGGAGAGGGGAGGGAGGTGGGTAGGGGGGAGGAGGGAGGGGGACCTCCCCTTTTCCCAGTACCCCTCTTTCCCCGTTGGGCCCGTCCTCATAGGGTTTCCATTGTAACCGGGAGGAGGGGAGGGCGGGAAGGGGGAGGGAGGGAGGAGGGAGGTGTGGAGGGAGGAGGGGAGGGGAGGGAGGGGGAGGGGAGGGAGGGGGGTAGGGGGGAGGGGGAGGTAGGGGGAGGGAGGGGGAGGGAGAGGGGAGGGGGGAGGGGAGGGGGAAGGGAGGGGGGGAGGGAGGGGGACCTCCCCTTTTCCCAGTACCCCTCTTTCCCCGTTGGGCCCGTCCCCGTAGGGTTTCCATTGTAACCGGGAGGGGGGGGAGGGAGGGTGGAAGGAGGGGGGAGGGGGAGAGGGGTGGAAGGGTGGAGGGAGGGGGGGAGGGAGTGGGGGAGGGTCGGATGGAGGGAAGGAGGGACGGGTGAGTTAGGGGCTGAGTGGTGATGGAGGTTGGGATTGAGGGGGGAGAGAGTGGGGATGGAGGTGGGAAGGAGGGGGGAGGAAGAGGTTGAGGGGGGAAGTGGGACCTCCCCTTTTCCCAGTACCCCTCTTTCCCCCACCACCAAGCCCCCACCGCAACGACCCCTGTTGTCCGCCTCCCCAGTCCCCATTCTCAGACCCACCCCATTCTCTTGGAATAAAAAAAAATACTTAAAAAAAAAAAAGTGCTTTTTAATTGCTTGTTTTGAAACATTCGCGGTTAAGTGCTTTTTTAAAAACATTCGCGGTTAAGTGCTGGTTTTGAAACATTCGCGGCTACTTAGTGCTTCTGTCAGCTGCTTTTCGAAACAATGTTGCAACCATCTCACACAAGCATTGGGAGGATGGGAGGGAGGGAAGGGGAGGGAGGGAGGAGGGAGGTGTGGAGGGAGGAGGGGAGGGAGGGGGGAAGGGGAGGGAGGGGGGAAGGGGAGGGGGGAAGGGGGCGGGAGAGGGGAGGGAGGGGGGATGGGATGGGGAAGGGGGAGTGAGGGGGACCTCCCCTTTTCCCAGTACCCCTCTTTCCCCGTTGGGCCCGTCGTCGTAGGGTTTCCATTGTAACCGGGAGGAGGGGAGGTAGGGAAGGGGGAGGGAGGGAGGAGGGAGGTGTGGAGGGAGGAGGGGAGGGGGGAGGGAGGAGGGGAGGGGGAGGGAGGGGGAAGGGGGGGAGGGAGAGGGGAGGGAGGGGGGTAGGGGGTAGGGAGGGGGGGAGGGGAGGGGGTGAGGGAGGGGGACGTCCCCTTTTCCCAGTACCCCTCTTTCCCCGTTGGGCCCGTCCTCGTAGGGTTTCCATTTTAACCGGGAGGAGGGGAGGGAGGGAAGGGGGAGGGAGGGAGGAGGGAGGTGTGGAGGGAGGAGGGGAGGGGGAGGGAGGGGGGAGGGGGAGGGGGGAGGGAGAGGGGGAGGGGGAGTGGGAGGGAGGGAGGGTGTAAGGGGGAGGGAGGGGGACCTCCCCTTTTCCCAGTACCCCTCTTTCCCCGTTGGGCCACTCCTCGTAGGGTTTCCATTGTAACCAGGAGGAGGGGAGGGAGGGAAAGGGAGGGAGGGAGGAGGGAGGTGTGGAGGGAGGAGGGGAGGGGAGGGAGGGGGTAGGGGGGAGGGGGAGGGAGGGGGGAGGGGAGGGGGAAGGGGGAAGGAGGGGGACCTCCCCTTTTCCCAGTACCCCTCTTTCCCCGATGGGCCCGTCCTCGTTGGGTTTCAATTGTAACCGGAGGGGGGAGGGAGGGTGGAAGGAGGGGGAGAGGGATGGAAGGGTGGAGGGAGGGGGGAGGGATTGGGGAGGGAGGGATGGAGGGAAGGAGGGAGGGGGGGAGTTAGGGGGAGGGGGAGGGGGGAGGGAGTTGGGAAGGCAGGGGGAGGTGGGGGGAGGGAGTGGGGATGGAGGTGGGAAGGAGGGGGGATGAAGGGGTTGAGGGGGGAAGGGGGACCTCCCCTTTTCCCAGTACCCCTCTTTCCCCGTTGGGCCCGTCCTCGTAGGGTTTCCATTGTAACCGGGAGGGGGGATGGAGGGAGGAGGGAGGTGTGGAGGGAGGAGGGGAGGGGGAGGGAGGGGGGAAGGGGAGGGGGGATGGAGGTGGGAAGGAGGGGGGAGGAAGGGGTTGAGAGGTGAAGTGGGACCTCACCTTTTCCCAGTACCCCTCTTTCCCCGTTGGGCCCGTCCTCGTAGGGTTTCCATTGTAACCGGGAGGAGGGGAGGGAGGGAAGGGGGAGGGAGGGAGGTGTGGAGGGTGGAGGGGGAGGGAGGGGGAGGGGAGGGGGGAAGGGGGGGAGGAGGGGGGGGTGGAGGTGGGAAGGAGTGGGGAGGAAGGGGTTGAGGGGGGAAGGGGGGGGGGAGGGAGGGAATAGGGGCCCCATGCTGATCTGTGTATGTTAAGTGACTCGCACAACTTTAAAACCTGGCAGTTGCTTTTCGCAACAATGTTGCAACATCTCACACAAGCCTTGTGACGTCACAAGCTGAAGACCTTGAAAAAAAAGGTCAGAAAAAAAATTATGTAAATTTAAAGTAGTAAACACCCAATAGCAGCCGCTTGTCCATCGCGAGCTGATCTCTCATTGGTGCACGGGTGCCATTGTGACATCACGCGCTGAAGCCCCTTCAAGAAAAGGGTTAGAAATGAAAAATTTAAACTTTAATATCTCTCTAGCTTTAAAAAGGTAGCTTCAATTTGAACGAAAGTACTTACAATAGTTGCCCATGTTAATGGTGAATACGGCGGTACAAAAATCGTAGCGCTTTGGTGTACCGTCTGGGAGGAGTAGGGTTTGGCCCCTTCAAGAAAAGTGTTAGAAATGAAAATTTAAACTTTAATATCTCTCTAGCTTTAAAAAGGTAGCTTCAATTTGAACGAAAGTACTTACAATAGTTGCCCAGGTTAATGGTGAATATGGCGGTACAAAAATCGTAGCGCTTTGGTGTACCGTCTGGGAGGAGCAGGGTTTGTAAGTTATGGACAGAAATCTTCGGAATCTTCCGTATATACACACATACATACGGAATGTTGGACCGCAGAGTTTTAGTAGTATATAGATAGATAGATAGACTAGACCGAGTGGGCCCGTTGGGCCCGTCCTCGTAGGGTTTCCATTGTAACCGGGAGGGGAGTGGGGGGAGGGAAGGGGGAGGGAGGGAGGAGGGAGGTGTGAGTGGGGAGGGGAGGGGGAGGGGGTGGGGAGGGGAGGGGGAGGGGGGGA